>NW_026623233.1:6661244-6669490 GCF_030028575.1 Malurus melanocephalus | reverse complement strand
CTTACTTCAGGGAAAGATGATGACCTCTTTAAAATGGGAAAGCAAAATCTGAAATTTGAGAAACTACTCCCTAGATTATATATTTACATTATAACAACAGTTGCACTAAGAAAGACAAYATCTGAAATGCTACAATCACTTGTAGTTATGTGAGAATTTGGGGGAATCCCTGTAGAGATGGGCATTTCTTTACAAGAAGGCTACAGAAGTTGTGAAGGCTGAATTGGGAAAAGGTCTTCCGCACACAACCTTACACATTTGAACTAAAAATTATATTCAGATTTCAAAAGATTACTGGGATTGTTAGTGGTGCAAACCAGAAGCACATTTCCTACAGGAAGCCACTGTGACCTGGGAATCACAAAGTACAAACAACTGGGAGAATAGTTGGGAATCTGCTCAGGTGAGGTGCTTTGGAGCTCCTGCAAAGCAGCTTTTAACAGCCACTCACTTTTTCAGAATTCTGACCTAAAAAATGGAATAAGTCCTACTAGTCAAAGGGCAAGGTTGCCTTGAGGGGACATTTGTGAAGAGGATCTGAAAGCAACAGCCAAGTTCGTGAACCACCACTAGGAAAATTATGAGCTCTTCAATGTGGCCTTCATACCAAAGCATTTTTTTGTCATCTCCTATTTTAATCAGAGAAATCTTACTGACACAGGTGTATTAACTATTTTCAAGAAACACATAGTAGAGAGAAAATTTTGTAAGTTTTTTCCTCTATCAAGCAAATTGTAGAACATCACAGAGAGAGAGAGAGAAAAAAAAATTGTAGTTGTTTGTTTGCTCTTGCAAGGCCCTGAACATGACCCCTCAGGAATGTGTAGGAGAGGAAATGAAAAGCAGACGTGGGAAGCTGAAAAAGCAGCACTTCTCCTCTATCATTAAGTATATAATAAGGTAGATTACATCAGTTGTTGGCCTAGTCTCCCTGGTGAACAGGTGTCATAGATACAGCAGTGTCTAATCAAATATTAACTCATCATGTGGCAGCAGGGCAGGGGGAATGTGTAAGATCATCCACCTCCCTTCACACGTGGCCAAGCCTTCCATGAGGCACCAAGGTTCAGCAAAGGACATTCTTAGCATTCCTATGGGTTCTTATGAATCTAATTTTACATAGTTGCATAGACTTGTGACAATTGATTTTTTTCTGCTTCYGGAACAAAAATATGTTAGATATTAACATATGAATGTCATTGAAATGCAGACAAAAGTTATGTTTATGTACATTGTTGTACAGTGAACCCATAGGCRTTTAAATTTGTCTTCAACCTTTACTTAAACTGATGTAGAAGACTTTTGTTTCATGTATTTCTAAGTTGTTTACAATTGTAAATAAATGCCATTGCTCCCATGAAAGTGWGATGACTTGTTGTTAGTTAGAAAGGAAGTCAGGCCTAAACTCCTGGACCAGTTCTCTCCCTGCTGGGTCATGGTCTGCCCCAATTGTCTGGTGCTCCTGAATGGTGATAAAATGCTTTTTTAGTTTTTGAATATTCCACTGCACTTGCTAGACTTTTAAATTTATTCAATTTTACATAGATTCCAAAGTGTTACAGTGGTTTTAAAATGACAGCTGAATCAAATATGTAGGTATTATACATAAGATATCAMCCTGAGGAAAGGTGCTTGATGAGAATCACTTTGTGTCTTAGTCACCTTCCTGAAGGAGGAAAAATTCACAACATGGTACTCAAAGCAGAGCCTCCAAGGCAAACTAATGATAAGTGAGGCAAGGTATTTTTTCAGGAAATGCAACTTATCACTTATTTTTGTTTGGGCTCCGGGAAGAGCCAGGGTAAAAGGAGAAACAATCACTAGGAGGGGTTATTCTGCATAACCAGGTATCCTGACATAGGGACTTTTACAAGTGAACTCTTTGATCCATCCCAGCTGTCCTTTTCCCAAGATGAAAAGCCTAAAACTCCTTCACACAGTTTTGAGGAGGGGAAGAACTCCTGCTATTTAAGAAAGAGAGGACTTTAGTAGATTGGATGTAAACTGATCTTAGAAAAATCAGCCAGGAAAGTCCTTTATAACCACCAAAAAAACAGAGACTTGGAGCTGTYTTTTCAATAAAAATATAGGTACAAAAAATGTTAGGTGTTAAGGCCTGACAAATTTGTACAGCTATTTGGTGGGATTGACTGTGCTGGTGGGACTGGAGTACTAAAATGGTTTTAAGTACTGAGATGGTGGGGGAGGATGTGCAGTGAGCAACTGCATGGTGCATAATTTCCATCTGGRCCTAAACTACTACACCACCCCAAGCTGTGTCATCACTTACTGAAAAGAAATGAACAGCTCTTGTCCTGTATCTGTAGTTTCTTGTTAACAGACACTACCTTTTTGTGTTCCTGTGAGATTCTTATTATGAATTATATATCTATCTATATCTATCTATCTATCTATCTATCTATCTATCTATCTATCTATCTATCTATCTATCTATCTATCTATCTATCTATCTATCTATCTATCTATCTATCTAATACAATGCATAACACATAAAATAGTTATTTATATATATTTTACATCTAAGGACTATTAACCCATGCACTACTTGTCATAAACATTATTAAAATTCATCTGACAGAAGGGTGAACCTGATCTCTAATAACTGAGAAGTTTTGCTCAGTAGTTTTTAATTATTCAGTGAAAAKGGAAGATGTGCCAAGAACTGGAGAGCTCTAGGTGCAAATTTGAGCTCTGGCTCAGCTCCACTTTGAAGAGAGGTACAGGTGCAGATCGTTCCCTCTCCAACCTGTTTGCTTTTGGGAAGAAGCCCAGCACAGGAAAAAAAAAAAGTGGTGGACAAGCTGGTCATGAGCTCCAGGCTGTTCGTGSTGTGGGCAGTCAGCGTGTTAGCACTGGTGACACATTGTGGGGYAAATTTGCTCTGTGGCTGGGATATGGCCAAGGTCCTTGACTTAAAAACACAACACCTGCACCACCCTGCAAATACAGCTGSTGTTATCCTACTCTGCTCCTGCTCAAGTCAGTGTTAGTCTGTGTGAGTGAGGCTGCTGAGGCTTAAGCACATTGGGATGTATTTTAAAAGGGATGTTCAAAACACAAGCACTTCTGGGCCATCTGTTGATGATAAAGCCTTGTCAATTTATTTGAGAATAAGTGAGGATGTCTCCGTGGGTTCTGGATTGTATCATCTTCATTRTCTTTCAGAACCTTAATGTGACGGAAGCAGTGGAAGGAGGAAGTATTCTTGAGCTCTCATTTCTGGAAAGGAGACCAGTAAAAGCTTGTTATCAGTTTCTATTATCACCAAATATTTTAGCAAGTGCTTGCCATTTTAAGTATTGTGRGGAAAACAAAGTAGTCATCTGCCTCCTCTAGCAATTTTCGTAGCTCATGAGGCTAATAGCTCCTGTCAGGTAGCTGGGGGGCTTTTTCATTCCACACAGCTCACAGCCTTTGGGAATTTGATATTAAAAGCACAGGCTCCAGCCTTATGCTACCAAGAACATGCTACATATTTTAATCACTTCCTAGAATCATGTCCCTTTTGAAAGACGCACAGTGCTGTGCTGCAAAGCACAGGAAAAACAGCAGTGAGTCCACAGGATTCATAATCTTGGTAGGATTTRGGCAGAAGTGTAATACTCTCATTGAAAGGCATTGAGAACAGGCTCTGGTATGATCTTGGTGAACTTGTGATCCTAACTTTTAYGTCATCCTCAGCATGTGCTGTAAGTTGATCTAGATTTAATTTTTTTTTAAATAGCCATATTATTGGTGGGTCCTAGAGAGCTTGTTACAGAAGAAAAGAAACACAAAATAGGAATATTCTCTTGTTTTTGTAAGAAGTAAAGACTCATTACCAACAGAGAGATTCTACTGCAATAAACTCGTACTGATGAGACAGGTTTAAGCACTTAATCCTTTTTCTACTCCTGTTATAACAATTCCTAGAATATGGCAGTGCTAACAGGATGTTTTTCATAGAGATTAAAAAGGATTATTCATTTTAGTGACTCATCTCTAGCCAGTCCATTGTTGAAAGCTCTGGTTGATTGTACAGTGTGTTTTCCTGATGAAAGGAAAGCAAACTGAGGAGACCTGTTCCTTTTCAGCCACCATCTATTCTGACCTTTGCTGTCTGTTATCAGTATCATAGTTAAAAATCCCAGCAAAATCTAGTTCTTGTCAGTGTGTCCCGTGTGTTAGCCCATGCATCTGCCTCTCTCTGTGCTTTAGCTCTACAGACTATTTGGAGACAAACACCACCACAACCTGTAGTGTCCACTCTGTTTTGTTTCAGAGTGGTGCAACCTCTGTGTGTCAATATTAGTGACACACACTCATCTGGTCATGCTTAGCAATTAATTCTGGGAATAAYAGGTCTGAAAAAAAATTCTGTACCAAAAGAAATTCTCTTTTGACAAGGTAAAATGTACAACTGGGTGGAAGCACAACAAAAAGTAAAATGGTCCACAAAAAAAATCTTACTTTTTTACAGAAAGGCAGGAATTGTGCTGCTGAGTAAGGCTCTGTACTCTTATCTTCCTCTGCTATACATAGACAAAGTCTGTCCCTTTTGTAAGGCAAACTATAAACTCCTGGTTGAATTAATTTTGTGTCCTTTTAGTCTGCTTGAAAAAGATATAAATAGTCAGARCAAACAACAAAAGCCTTTCCTTTAAAAAATAAAGCCTAGCTTGGAGCATGTCTTTTAATATTAACTTACCTGGTCCAGTTGAGGAGATCCTTACCTTATCTCCAGGRGGTTGTCTGCAAAAAGCATCCCACTGATTTTTTTTATATATGGGGAAGATGATTTGCTTTCTAAGAATTACTTTTAATCTTTCAGTTTTTTAGATCTTCTGGCTTGTTACCTACTACTTCATGGTCAAGAATTGCCAGAAGTCTTTTGAAGTATAACAAATGCAATACATTCTAGATAGCTTTTTGTGTTATGTTCTTAAATAATAATAAATAATAACTTTTACCCAGTAGCAAAACCACTTTTCTTATATTGTAAACAAAACGGACTTCAATTAAACATCATGGAACAAAAGTTGCTTGGAAGAATGATTTTCCTGTGAAGTAGGAAATATATGTCTCTTGACATCATTGACATGACACATAGTGCCATCTGGGTGCTCTGAGAAAGCACCTGGCTTGCTTCCCCTTACCTGCTGCTCTCATCCTTTCTCAGTGGCCACATCAAAGAGCAGTACAAATGCAAAAATGTCATCAACTGTCAGGCTTTCAGTCTTACCTAATGCCATTTGCTCCAGGTCTTTGCAATCTGATTGATCATYCCCATTTCTCACAGGCAGAAGAGTTGAGGCAAAGAAGCGCTGGAACCATGGGCTGAGAGTAGAGCTGGAACCCAAATTCTGCTCACAGTGCCTACTCTGAGGCCATGTCCACAGGCACTGCTGTCTTTGTGTCCACAGTTCCTGCCAGTTCCTGAATRAAACCATTCCCTTTGAACTGTTCACAGAAGCACAGAGTKGTTGGAGTTGGAAGGAGCCTCTGGAGACCACCCAGTCCAATGCCCCTGCTAAAGCAGGCTCACTGAGAGCAGGCTGTCTAAGATGATGTCCAGGTGGACTTTKAATATCTCCATAGAAGAATCCAAAACCACTCTGAGCAGCCTGTTAAAGAATTTTAAGGGACCATCTGATARTATTACATTTATAGAATAATTTGTGTTGTGGTACCAACCCCAAATCAATTCTAACTAATGTTAAATACACTTTTGCTGCTCCACTTTCTTTCTCTGCACCTAAGTAACTGAATGCTGGTGAGGTGTCTAATCTGACATGTTATTAGATATGTGTCTGTGTGTAGGTTACTAAGAGTACATTGGGAATGCAGTGACATTTGTCATTGAAACTATCACATCGACCAAGCCCCTGCGAATGTTAATGATTTTACAACTGAYTGCACTCTGTCTCAGGTTGGTATATTGCCAAAGAAGAGTGTGGTTTGTTTTTTTTTTAATAAATAAAAATTTTCTTTTCTTTCCACATTAGTATCCTCTTAGATGATATTGTAGTCCTTAGACACTTTCAGAGGAATGTGAAGACACATTAAATAAAAAACAAAAAAAGAGGTTAAATTGCAAACTACTCCCTGTCCTATGTTTTCTTTCTTTGTGACAGATGGCTGAGGTTCCTATTACACTGTTTAGTGTTCCAGGAACTGGAAGGCAAGAAGGTATTTCATTGCCCTCAGGAACTAAAGGGGGTTTATATGGTGAAGTTGCAAGAAGTTGTTTCAATTGATGCAGTTGCCAGGAAGCTCACAATATAGGTTAAATCTTTATCGTGCATACTGTTTCTTCTTACCATAAGCTGAAGCAAGAATGGTAAACTGCATTAAAAATCAATATCATTTAGTTATGCACAACGGAGAGAACAAGCAGGATTTTTCTAGAAGTTAGGAACAAATTGTCCAGTGACTACTGCTRAAGGCTTAATCTCCATTCTGTGAATAGGACATATGGCCAGCTGGAGTTTACTGGATACTTCCAAAGCATCATTATTCCAGCGAGAAATGCTATCTGCTGTGAAGTCAAATCCCCACAGTAGAGRGAGGCTGCTGAGTCTTTGCACTGTGCCAGAGCACAGGCGCTACCCTGATCAGATGTAGCCCAAGTGGAGCCACAGCTATGACAGGACACYGAGCAGAGACGTGGCAGCCTGGAAACTCTGTCCCTGCTCTTTATGTTCATTGCTGCTATAAAAAGACTTCAGTCAATTATGAATTTTGTCAGAACATTCTAATACGGATGGAAGGAGAAGGTCACTTTGAAAATAGCTCGTATTTATTTGTCTGTCAATGCTTGTAAGAAATTATACACATACACCAGATGCTAGACTGGCTGTGCCCTTTGTTCATAACTCTGGCAATTAAAACAAAAACAAGAATGTCCAAGTGGTATAGTTTTAATAATCCCAAAGATTAGCAACTGATCCCAAACCATAATGAATTTTCCATCAGCATGACTTGTAGGTCACTGTCACTATAAATCCAGTCCAATAATGTCCATTACCCAGAGGAATGCTCGTGGAGTGCAGAAGAAGAGAACAGAAGCCAGGGTCAGTGATGGAAAATGTAAAAATAATAAAACATTGCCTGGAAGGTTCTGTATTAACCATCAGTAGATAGCAAAGCACTCAACTCAACCAATACTCATATACTCCACAAGGCAAATACGTTAAGGAGGTAAACACACACCATATTTTCCATTTACATCGCTTTCCGTTCCATTCCATCATAACAATATCAAGTGTTTGTGCCATTAATAGAGTCCTTGGTTTTATCATACGTGTTTTTTGAATGATTGCTAACCATGTTGGGGGGAGAGACTGGGACTTGTGCTCAAGTAACTGAATTCTTGACAAAATGGTTCCAAGTCTGTAATGCTCTACAGAGAAAAAGATGTGTGAGGAGAGACACATCCTTGGCAAAATGGGAAAAACCTACTCTGGTCACAGCATGTGTTTGCTGAACATGTCATAGGAATATTACCAGCGTACMATGAAGCTCCAAAAAGTCAGTCCTAAACTGCTCTTTGTGACCCACAGATACCTGAGGCCATGGCTCATGGAAGTATGAAGTTCTGGTGCAGATGAAATATCTGAAAACCAAGCCTGTGAAACAGAAGCCTTCTTTTCAGAAGCCRGGTTATCTGGGAGGAAAGGGAAGTATGTGGGATTACCTTAAACTGTGTTGTCACTAACAGTGACATGAAACTATGACCAACATAATTTCTGAAATGGTATTAACAAATATGARCAAATGACCATTTGACACTGTCTCCTGCAATGTTTTAGTCTGGAATGGAGGACGATTAGGGCAGAAAGGAACCAGGTGGATGGTCAGGCTCAGAGTGTCAGGATTGTTTTTCTGCTTGGAACATGCTACAGGGCAGCTACCACAGAGTCTGTCCTGGGACCTGGGCTGCTTCAGTGGCCTGGAAGGGGTTGTAGAGCACACTCTCGCCCCGTTTGCAGATAATACCCAATTGCTGGTGGCCAGCCAATACTCTCCATGGACGGGCTGTTKTTCAGAGGCTCCTAGACAGGTTGGAGGGATGGGCCAACAGGAATTTAGGAATGTCAAGAAACCACATGCAAAGAGCTGCATCCGGGAAGGAAGAATCTCTGGGGGGTGGGGATGGGGATGGGGATTTGGAGGGATGGGCCAACAGGAATTTAGGAATGTCAAGAAACCACATGCAAAGAGCTGCATCCGGGAAGGAAGAATCT
>NW_026623233.1:6628053-6660728 GCF_030028575.1 Malurus melanocephalus | reverse complement strand
GATGGGGCTGCTCCAGCCTGGGCAGGGGCGGCTGCAGGGGCACTGCACAGACACCCCGAGCCCGTGGGGAGGGAGGGAGGGAGAGGAGGCAGCCCGGCCCCTCACAGCCACTGTGGACAAGGCACGGGAGCTGATACGGGAGGGCTGAGGCCGGGCTCTGAAACCTTTTCCGTGAGGACAGGCAGGTCCTGCACAGGGAGGCTGGGTGGGCTCCATCCTCRGGGGATTATGAAACCTGGCTGGGCAAAGGCCTGAGCAGCCTGGTCTGACCTCACAGCTGGCCCTGCTTGGAGCAGTGGGGTGTGAGGCATCTCCTGAGGTCCTTTCCAACACAAAATTCTTTGTGATTCCATTATTCTTACCAACCACATTAGATGTAGGAACATGAAGGATATTATTCCCGTTRTGATTCTATTTCCATTTAAATATGCACTGGTGATAAATCCTGGCTGGGGCAGTCACCTACACCCCGTGTGTCTTGACCACTGACAATAATCAATCTGCACTTTACTGACTCAAAAGCATTTAAATATTGCACACACTTTTGCTCATTTTTTTCTGGGAATGGCAAATTTGTCAGCAGAGTATTTCAATGCTTTTTCTTGAATAAAGAACCAAATTAAGGGTTCTACCTTCTTTTTTTTTCTATTATTGTTTTCAGTTCACCATCCTGTGATGGCTCTGAGACTTAGAGAGCGTATTTTGTTTCCAATTAGTTCCTTTTTTTAAAAACCTCTGTCATAATTTCGAATTTTAGTGGTCATCCACTGTGACTGGTGACATTTCACTCATTCCTTCAGCTTCTGCTATCTTCTTCCTTTTTAAGGCTAAAATCTATGATCACCAACTTTTAAATTTTTTTTTTCTCCTCAGATTCTAATTTTTTTTTTTTTTTAGGATTTAATTATCTCTCTGCATCTTTTTCTTTTTAATCCATTGCATTTCTCATGGTTTCTCAATCACAGTGCTTTATTTAGCATCCAAGAACTAGTTCTTAAGCATTTCCTTGTGCTTTTTTAAAGCATTTCTTGCTCTATACATGCATTCCAGTCTATAATGTTGCCAATTAGTTTAAACATAAAAAAAAATCTATTTAAATCTTGCTAAAATATAATGATTAGTAGCAGTGCTATGGTCAAATACATTTAACCCAATCATGAGCATTAAAATACAGTCAAGCATAAATGTTCTAAATCTGCAGTGAATATTTGCTTGTCCAGCAAAATGAGCTCTAACATGGCAACTCACTTGTCACCTTCTATGAATATTTTAGAGTCTCTGTAGTTACGTTATCTAATTCATCACTCGAATGTAACCACTAGCACATTTTCAGACTCCCATGAAAAACGTTAATGTCATTTATTTGTTGCCACGACCTAAAAAAATTGAGGATCTTTCTGCAAGAGTTCCTAAATTATTTCYTAATACAGCTAAAACATGGACAAGGTGAACTCCAGAGATCCCTTCCAACCTCAGCACACTATTTGTACATGTGTTACTCCTGCTGCACCCTCAGTATGCACTTCTGTGCTCACTGCTTCCAATTTTTTATAACATCTGTCCTATCACTTTTTAAATGCTTCTCACTGAATACCTTATAAATGGGATAGAAAAGCCTGTATGCTTCAAAGACCCTTGAATYTGTGCAGCATGATAAAAATGGGGTTTGTGCTCAGAAACAATATCTGACATTTTGGTCAGTGGGATCCATAGATTCASTGCTTCAGATCACAATGCTGGTGCCACAGATTTTCTGGACCCCTAATTATCAAGATACCTTTCCTTGTTAGCTGTCAAAGCTTTGGTTTCTAGTTAAATGTAGGGCTGGGGCCATGGCAAGAGAGTAAATCAAACACTCCCAGGAATAGAGAATATAGCACTCTGAAAAATAAAAATATTCTGTGAAGATCCTCAAGGTTCAGCTCACCCTTCTGGCATCCCTTTGCTTTAAACAGCGATGTTGCACAATCTGTCATTCCTTCCTCAGCCTGATTTTCTTTTTTTTTTTTTAGAGACTGGGGTCCAGACTGCAAAGCCTAGGACTTCTTCTCTCATCAGCTTTCTAGGAAAAACATCAAGGGATAACAACCATTGTTCCTGTGTGGAGACATGCCATGCTTTGACAWCCCAGGATGTCTCTGCCACACACCTGAGCCATCCCTTTCCCACAGGAAGCTGGGAAATGCCCTTACTCGTGTCCATCTTCACCCTGAACCTACAGAACAGAGCCAACTGACTTGAATTACTTCRGATACTTGAGGCAGTCCAGGGGTATATACTAAAAAAAGAAGTTACTTCAAGAGACACATTTGCATTGATATGTAAAATACGAAGTTGTCACTACATATTTGCTAGAATTGCTTGGTAACTCAAAAGCTATTTCATAAAGTTACTTTTTTATTAGCTGTAGAAACCTGATTGCTATGAATTACAATAACATGGTGACAACCTCTAAAATGTCAAGGTCCATATTGTTTGGGTCAGTCCTCTTGAATCTGAGGTCTTACCAAGTGAGACCTGTAGTTTTACCTGTACGAATCATTAATAAACACCACTGATGTTTGTATCTTCAGAACAATGAATAGAAAAGAACAGTTTCCATCTTTTAATGCTTATGTTCCCAGCTAGTTTATTGCCTTATTAAAAGACACTACAGCTAAAACAGGTGATTGTACAACTGAAATATGCTTTTCTTTCACTTGTTATTTCACTAGGTTTTAAGTGCAATTTCATCCTGTTTTCTGATAATATTCAGTCATTCATACTGAAAAGCCAGGGGTTATGGAGCTGAACACTGGGACAATCCATCCAGTTGGAAAGGATCATGTATTTACCCAAATAAATCCAGCTTGGTAGAAAATGGTCCTAGGTAATAAAATACTGATTAGAAGAGACAGGATGGTCAGGCCCAATACAAACCCACATTAAAATTATACTGATAAATTCTGGACTGTTCCCTCTGACTTCTTTGAGAGACACAGGAATGGTTGCAACATGAAAACCAGATCTCCAAGTCACAGTGAAACTGTAGTTATGTGTAGAAAGAGCTGATTTAAAACCAAAGATTAGTTGATACTCCCACACTGATGTTTGAACACGACTATAACCATGTAGTGAGCACAAAATTGCTCCATATCCACACWGTGGGTTGAAGGCAAACTGGGGAAGTGGGGGATGCTTAGGCTTGGATTACCTCTGAGTTTGCTTGTCACACCAAACCCATTCTACTTGAATTGGGGTCTTTCATCCCAGCCCAGAAAACAGGCTGGAAGTGTTCAAGAACCACATGAATGAGGCTGCTCTTTAGATCAGCAAATAGGCTGGTTATAAATATCTCATCAACATCATGTAGTCACTGTCACTTCAGTTACCCTTAGCTGGGAAATGACAGCATGGGAGTGATTTTTTCAAGGTTCTTTTCCCCAGGCCAGCTGAAGCCAGTGAAGCTCCACGCAGGCTGGGGTAATGTGCTGCTGTCGGCTGCAGCCCAGGCGTGCAGTCAAAAAGCCTTTGTCCAGCCCTTGGCTCAGATGGGGCAGTGAGGAGCAAGCAGGTTATTTCTGAACTGCAGCAGCTCGCCTGCCTGAGTTAGATCCCTTCTACGTGCAGCTCCTGAAATGTCTGTCACAGGACATAAACCTTTACGATTTCTTTAGTGCCAAATCCTTGGGCTCAGAACCAGTTAAGGTTGAATGAAGACCTCTGTTCTTCACTAATGCAGCTCAAAGGAAATGCAGGGTGCTTAGCTATTCAGCAGTCCATTGCTTCATGTTTTTAGAGAGTGTGAGGACAGTCATGCCTGTCTCACTGGTTCACAACACCCTGCAGACAGTCACCGTTTCTCAGTGTGGAAGAGTGCACAGGGCCACACACATTTGCAGAAGTGCCACTGTGTGACTTCTATTGAAATGGACCAAAAACCCCCTTCACAAAGCAAAAAAACCCCACTGCAATAAGGGAGGACTGGATGAGGCTCCCATCATTTGGCTGATTCTCAGGCCTTGGGTGTAGCTCCCTGCTCCACACCCTTGTCTTTGTCACTCAATTCTTTGTCCTGGCTTCACTCCTCTGCTTCACCTCTTGCTTCCACAATCATGTCACACAGGTCCACTGTAAGATAGTTATATGCAGTCATATGACTGAGAAAAATCAATAAGCATCAGCCTTTTTTTTTAAAAAGGAGATTATAAATTTTCTACTCATGGGGCCTGACACTTTGCTAAGGAAAGAGCTTCACTTAATAGGAGAGTTTTGCAGCCAGTTTCAAATCACAGAAAAACTATCAAGATTGTAAAATCTTCAAAAGCTCTCTTTGCCTTTCTGTTTGCATTGGTATGTTCACACACACACAGAATTATCAGTGAGAGGTTGCTTGGTTTGGTTTGGTTCGGGTAATTTTTAAACCTTTTTTGCCAGAATTCCTCATGGCTGGTTTGTTGCTGAGCCAAACTTCAGTGGTATGATATCAGTGATTTTACCCGTGGTAAATACTATCACTTTTTTATTTCTGAGAGCCTTTTGATGGTAACCCCACCCTTCAGGGCTGAGTTATGATCACACCATTCTCTCAAAGAGGACAAGTCAGGTTGCAGCACTCACTGATTACCCAAACATAAAACATGAATGCAACAGATCACAATCACAATGAATAAATGCCCTTGAGAAGCAAGAGTTCAATTTTAGCAGAATAACAAAGAATTAGCTTGTTATGAATAACATTTACAATAATGTCACAAGTGAAGCTGCCATTCTGTTTTGCTATCTATATAAGACCCAGACACAAGGTGAAACTGCCAAATGCCAGGAAAGGAAAAAAAAAAATCACTCCTTTACATCAGGGGTGATTAGAAACAACAACTATTGCATCTCAATTTGTGTTCATTTTAACCTGCTCTTGCTGAACTAGAGGTCCTTTCCAATGATGAGAGTTTTGTAAGATAAATCTTGTAGGTGCTGAATGGCTTTCAAAATGCACTCTCCAGACTAATAAGAGGGTGAACCTGTTCAAGGATGATTTTATGGATCTTTTCCAACATAAATGATTCTATACTTGTAGAAGAAGTTGAAAAMTGTAATCTTGCAAACACATCAATGATCTCTTTGATTTCAAATGAGAGCTGTGATGTGATTAATTTTTTTCATGTGCACATGCATTTGCAAGATTAGGTCTGAAGCATGGAACTATATACATGATTTAAATAAAAAGAGAAAAACTTTTTGGTGAAAGAATAGAGGAAGTAATGCCTTTTTAGGCTTTACTGGCTTAATGTGTCTTTCTTCTTCAACTATTTAAATGACTTAATGGTTTTTRATGTATGTGTGTAGTGGAAAGGAGCTCAGAATTGCAAAACCATGCAATGAGCAAAAGTAAGACAGAATACTTTTTTATCAGGTGAGACAGAATTGTGAGGGCAGTCTAGTGCTGAGAAGAAGCCAGAAGGCAAGACAACAGCAAAACTTTTTTCTCTGGTGAAATTAGGGTARGCAGGTGAAGAGACAGGTTTTTGAAACTGAGATGGGTAACAGCTGTTACATGAAAAATCCTAAGCAAAGACCCATGSAAGGCAATGGTCAACAGCATATTGATCCCCTACTTCCTCTCATTGTGATTTGCTTCAGAAAGCTTAGCTCTGAAAAAATTTGATCAAGCACAATTTCTGTCTAGAGGCCAGATTTCACCAGAATTTCTGCATCTGTGAGCCTTGACCCCAGCCTAATTAATGAGACTGAGACCATGCCCTCACACCATTACAAACCTATGCAGATTCTGTTTTATTCTTGAAGGATCTATTTGAACTACATCAGCAAAATTGGGAGGACAAAAGTTGTCACAGATATGACAAAAAGGAAAGGTAACAAAAATATATTTAAGCAGCAGCATTGTCATGGTCAAGGTAGGAATTATACAGAGACATCAGGGAAAGCAATTAGATCCACAGGCATATGGTCAAGATAATCTTAACATTCGAGATCAAATTGAGGGACAGAGAAAATCTCCCCCTAAAGTGGCAGGTGGGAGTCATTCTAAAATGCTCAAATTGTGATCGTGTTATGTAGATGTCACCCATAAGCCACTTGTCTAAGCTCCCACTATTGCCAACAATTTGGTTTAGTCAATGGGATCCAGAGAGAAGTTCAGCAGGCATTGTTTGGGCATGTTTCAGCAGTGTAAACACAGACATCCAATGCCAATAGAGATGTTCCAGGCTCTGCCATCTCCTGCCTCTCCTGACACAAGCAGGACAAACAGGTCTGTGTGATCTCTGCCAGTCTCTGGTAACTGCAGGCATCTGAAAAGGATGCTGGGCAGTTTTATCTAGGGATACGTGTGAACTAGCTCAATTGAGTATCAGATGAGCCTTTAGCTGAAAACAGTCTTGGGATTGTTTTAGGATGAGCCTCTAGGATCCTCTCCAGGTTCCTCTAAATTTGGGTGTTTTAAAACTGGTGTGTTTTTCACACAGATGCTGGTTCCAAGTTGGAGTATCACTACCCTCATGAATGTACCTGTAAACGGGCTCCTAGTGAAGATGAGGGCATGTAACCTGAAAATTGTACTGGAGCTGATACTAGGGGATACCTGCTGGTTCTCTCTGACATTTTTTTTAATTAGCTACAAAGGAAGGTAAGCCTGAATAACTTGTACTTTACTATCTGACTTCTAAACATCTAAAATCAGTTTTAGTGAAACCCTCAGTAGGATACTAGTTCCAGAAAAAGAATTGACAAAAGTTAGGTCTGGTCAAGAGAAGAAAAACAAATTTTCTCTGGAATTCGTGGGGCAACTTTATCTGAATGGTTTCATACTGCTACAAATGCTTTTATACCAGAATAATTTTCCAATTTTGCTTGTGAGGAGGCTGGGGAAAGCCAGTTCCAGGGTAAATGTGCCTATGTGGCATAACTTACAACATTTCRCTCCAGAAACAAAAGCCTGGGGACAGAATGAAGAGAAATGAGAGAAGGGTTGGTAAAACCCATGTCAGGGGAGGTAAATCAAGCAATGGGAAATTGTAGTAAAAGGAAGGACTCATTTAAGTTCCTTCCGATAGTCTAATAGTGATGATAAAATATTGGCTTCATTTATTTTGTTTTTAAATGGTTTGTGTTTTTATACTTAAGGGCTTTTTATTTCATTGTGAGCCTTTTGTTTGCTACAAATGGTTTCAACATGTCTTTGAACTGTGTTTGAACACACGACTTAATTCACTTCCATTTTCAAGAATAAAACCTTTCAAGCATTTAAAAATGTTTAGAAATAGCCCCAYACTTATAAAACATTAAAATATTTACAAGTGCCTGGACTAGGAAATACTGCTGGTTTGAAAGATGTGCAGTCTATTTGAAAACCAACTGGAYGTTTCATTTAAAATGACAATATGTAGAAATGGTTTGTCCACCTACAACAATTTTATTTTGAGATGTGCCTGGATGTTGCTTTCATCCTCAAAACTTTTCATATTTGCTGCCATCATCAGCAGCCTTCATTCCTACAAACACTTGTGCACAGCAGGACAATTGTCATAATCTAATTGACTCCAATGGTACAACAGTTAAGAGTAATGCTGGGCCTKACAGTTTTTGCAGAAGCAGGGTCTGGATAAAGTGTTTCCACTTGAAGGACATCACTTTGGTGGCTTGCATGGTATGTAGGAAACCATACCATGCAAGTATGGTTTACTTTCTTTACAGGAAACCATAAAGACCTTAGCAGCAGCTCTTACTGTCAATGTTCTAAACAGACTCTTAATCTTTCATCCTATTCAAATGTCTGTCACACTCAGTGGCCAGTTATGCTCACAGTGATGTGAGTTTTCTTCTGAAGACAGCAGGGGTTGTGGTCAGATGAGAACCYGTGTTATCCCAGGGTTACAAACACGCTTCAAGGTGTGTGTCTGTAATGATGCTCAAACAGGGAACAGTTTATCAAGGACCTAATGCACAATTATGTAAAAGGYTTTTGTGASAGATATTGTAAGCAGAGAACAYGATCTTTCAATCTCTRGTTTGCTGTGCCTTGTTTCATGAGYTCTTTAATTATGCAACTTTAARTGGAAGTTGCTTAGYATAAGYTTTTTTATWGTTTCCTTTCTTTTYAACATTTCAATTTGTCARTACAAAGCTAATAGAATATTGCCTCCYAGAAAATGTCTGAATCACAGTCTTCAATGTGAAAACAGGGGAAGCCKATGTCACCTTTACCAACGAATCCCTTCTGTGAAAAGTCTGGAAACTTTACAGTGTTATTTACTACACTGGCTGGGATATTTTTATTCCATTAAAAACAGATGCTCTTCCTTAGWATTAAGACAGATTAATTTCACAGATACAATGGGATCCCATTATAACAATCTGGTTTTGTTTTAAAACAGAACAATTTCATCATATGCATGACGCCTGGCTATAATATAACTGTTTTGATGTGCAAATGGAAATCTGGAAATCTGACTTTCTTATGRTGTATGTAAAAGGTGGTTATATTTGTAGACTCTGAAAGTGGATTCAACTGTACATATGAAATGTTTCAATACATACCATCTGTGTTAAACATATGCTCTTTTAAGGCCTGAATTTGCCACTCCATTATTYCTTTGAAATCACTTCAACACACTTTGAATTGACTGGGCATCTCAGAACCCCAGATTAATTGGCAGCTGTCTTGTGAAAACTTGATGCATAGTAATAGCAAGTTGCTCTGCAATAACAACAACAACACAAAAAAAAAGGATTTGTTTATTTGTGAAATAAGGCACTTCTCAATGCTGTGAGGAGTACTTACTTTGGCTCTGGAGTGGAGCCAGTCATGCACAAATTTGAGCTTCAAAAGTGACAAGAGAGAACCTTGGGAGCATGAGCACAAAAGGCRAGCAGAGAACAGCAAGCAGCCTGTGGTATTGTTGTCACATCTGGTCCCAGAGACGGGAGTGAATGGAGGGCTGCTTGTAAACAGCTGAGCTGTGGCACAGTTCTGCTGCCTTTCCAAACGAGGTATGTTTTCAGGGAGTAGAAGCTTAGTTACGGAATTCAGTGCTCTTTCAAGAACATCTGTGGCTTGTTTTTCTAATTAGAAGGGCAGTCTACAAACAAACTGCTTTCTAAGCTGGGAGAAGAAATGACATCTTAGAAAGAAGCTCAGGGCTTTTGAAACATGCAGCAACTCACCAGGGGAAAAAATAATCAAGCAGCTCTGCTTTTCAGAGCAGTCACACCACTTTTTGATGGTGTCATGTCACTGAGCCCTGACAATTACATGTGTGTTTTAAAATGAAATRTCACTGGGTCCTCCATTTATTATACTTCATCATAATTGATAGCCTGAGCCTTTCCAGCACTGGCTTTGATCTTGTTGTTTGATTTATGTGAGCTGACTCCAGAGCCTTGGAAAACCTCAGCTGAAATCTGTGGTATTGTAGAAGGGTGTTGTAGATTGTTACCCTGCAGCTCAGGTTGCAGGATAGGAAGAAAATTAGACTGAAAATTGCTTTTTGAATTTGCACCTATGAAATGCCAGACTAATGTGCTCAAAATTTGCATTTTCAYAAATGCACCTGTCAGTACATGGCTGGAAAATGTGAATTTTCAGAAGGCTGGGTAGAATCCCTATGTGCTGTCTSGTCAGTGCTGCCCCTACTCACAAGRCACTGAGCTTAACGAGYGCATGAAGAATTCTGTATCTAGCACATGGAAATAAATGAGGGAAAGGAAAGCTGATTGTAACAACAGTAACAACAGCAAAAGGTCTTTTTTCTTTTTCATGTCAAGTGGTTGAAAAAGTTCTCATTATTTTTGCAGTTCAGGGAAACTCRGATCTTACCTCTCACAGCCTGCTCATCTTCTCAGTCTTTTCCCCTGATGCTTCTTTAAGGCTTTTGGCAGCCCATCTCTTAATGATTCCTTACTCAACACAAAACCTAATTTCCATCCCCCCACTGAGATATAGATATATTGGATAAAGCACATAACTTCAATAAAAAATAAGTATCTAGTCAGTATTTATTATAAATAAGTGTTTTATATACATATATGTGTGTGTGTATTTACATAGTGTATTATTTACATAGTGAATAATAAATAATAGAATAGCTCAGTCCCCTGAGAGCAGTGAGAAAGTATGTAACAGGAAAGACTTACCCTTGAGGAAGCAGAATCATATTAGAGAACACTCAAACAAACCAGACATCCTGAAGTCCATTTGGCCTGAAAGATTCTAGACAAAAGTGCTGAAGGAGTTAGCTGATGTCACTGTAAAGCCACTCTGCATTATGTTTGCAAGGTAATGGAATGTTCAGGCAGGGAAAAAAGGAGGATCTGTGGATCTACAGGCTGGTCAGCCTCCACTCAATCCCTGGGTAGGTGATTTAGCAAATAATCCTGAAAAYTTCTTCCATACGTGAAAGAGAAAAAGGTGATCAGGATTGGTCAGAAAAGATTTACAAATGGGAATTGTGTTTAACAAACCTGACAATCTTCTTCCATGAAGGCACTAGCGTGATGCATGAGGGGAAAATGGAGAATGTTTAAGCTGACCTAAGTAGGGCTTTTGACACTGTGTACCACAACATTCTTATAGACAAGATGACAAGATGCACATTAGCTAGTACACAGTGAGGTGCCTTGAAAACTGGCAGGATGGCCGGACCCAGAGGATTGCAGTCATTGTGACAAAGCTCAATTTGAGGCAAATCACTTGAAATGTACTTCAGGAGTCAATACTGAGAGCATTAATATCCAACATCTTCCCTGAGTGAGAGTGCAAGCAGCATAAGACTGGGAAGAGTGGTGGGTATGCCAGATGGTGTGCTCACATTAGCAGGAACCTAGATGGGCTGGAGAATTGGGCAAAGATGMATTGGGAAGTTCAASAAAGAAAATGCCAAGTCCCAGACCTGCAGAGGAATAACACTGAGCATCAGTATATGCTGGGAGCACCAAGCTGGAAAGCTGCTCTGCAGAAAAGTCTGTGAGGATCAGCAAGTTGAGTCTGAGCCAGAAATGGGCCTTTGTGGTGAAGGCTAACAGACAGCATGAGCAGTRCCCTCAGGCTGATAGAAATGGTCCTGCCTCTCAGTGATAGTAGGGAAACATTTAAAGTACTGGGTCAGCCCTGGAAAATGTCCAGCCAACAGTCAAAAAGGTGGGGAARAGCATGGAGCATCTCTAGAGCAACCTATGAGGAAAGGCTGAGGGAGMTGAGACTGTTCAGCCTGGAGAAGAGAAGGCTGAATGGGATTTTATCAATGTGTATAAACACCCACAAACAACAGGGAGACAAGATCTTTTCAGCAGTGCATAGGGACACAACAAGAGGCAATGGGTGCAAATAGAAAAAAAACCCAAATTCAGTCTGGACATCAAAAACTGCAAGAATGGTCAAACACAGGAATGGACTGCCCAGAGAGRCTGTGGAGTTTGGAATCATCTAAAATCAGGTCAGAGTCCTGGGCAATCRGCTCTACCTTATGCTGCTTAAGAAATGGGAATTTACCCGATCAACTGAAGAGCTCCCTTCCAACCTCAACCATTCTGTGATTCTGTGATAATCCACTGTATATCACATGGTGCTGTGTTTATTGCATTTGCTCATCAGATATAAAAGTATCTCTGTGGAGGTGTCCAGTATCAGAGTAGCGGCATGTCAGAGTCATTAATCAAAGCAAAAGAGCTTCTACTACTGATTACAGCAGACCTACAGGAGCTTCCCAGGCTCCTCTTAGTGACTATTCCTTGGATTCCTTCTGTTCCAGTTTTGCAACAATGCAAAGAGCATTTGCCAATAGAATAAATTCGTGGCTATTTGGTTAGCTACCTGAAATRGTCTGCAATAACATTCCTAGACTCTGTTTATAAGAACCAGGGTAACACTACACTGAAAACAGGGAAGAAGACACCTATCACATAGGATTTCTGCTTTTCTTCCTGGTAGCACACAGCTATGCTGAGAATTCTGTCACATGTTATGTCAATTCTATAGAGTATTTTCCTATTATGGCCATGCCGTGTTGTTCACGTAGCTGCTGATATGAACACTGCTTTGGCTGCKTGGCAATGCACTCCAATTTACAATCTGCTAAATACCAATGCCTTTAAACCAGGATTTAAAAAAATGTGGTTATTTGTAGGAGAATGCCAGACAGATAATTGAAGCACTGGAATGAGGCTTTCTTAATATTATATTCTATGCCTTTTGGTGACACAAATGTACCTTATTCAAAAAATAAAATTAGTTTTCAACAGCAAAARCCATTTGAGTACTTCAGACACTTCCCATGAAGATAGTTAGCTTGCTGTTGCCACATAAACTCTTAACTCTCTCAGTCATGCTGAAGAAGTCCCTTTTCTTTTTTCTTAATGCACATTTGTCTGCTATTTTATAGTCACTGCACTGCACAGAAACATTGCCGTGTAAACTGCATTTTCAGTTACATTGCCGTGTAACTGAAAAACCCAAAGAGATGCATGTTTCTGGAAAGAATCAGATTTTCTATGCAACTTCTGACCAGTTGGTCACTTCCCAGAAATGCTGTACTGTGTAACATATGCACATACTTTTATGTYTTGGAAATGCCAGGAAGAAATGCAACACTCTGTGTTGGCCTGTGTGCTCTGAGTGCCCAAATCACACCAAGCATCTCTCAACCTCTTTGCACTCACACTTGTCCTTTTTGCCCAGAACAGCCCTTTCCCTTCACACTCCTCTCCCCACTCTCTCCCCAAAACCATCCATGAGCTGTGTCCACCTCTCCCCCCTGCTGTCTTTCTAATCCTAGAAAACGCAGCACCAGGTAAGGGTAAGGGTAAGGAACAAAGAACCTCAGAGCCACTCRGAGKTTTGGAGCTCTGCAGGAAAACAGGRATGRCTCTTTTCTCCCAGTGATGGTGAGGTGAAGAGAAACMTAAGTCCTGAAACCTGCATGTGATTTGAAGCTTGTGTTTGAATCCCATACTGGAGCATAGATTTTTATCCTACTTACCCAAGGGTGATCCTCTTAAATTCAGTGATGTCAACAGGGACGTGATGTCCAGGGTTACCTAGACAAGCTCTCCTAGCAGATCTTGAGATGACCTAATTGCAGCCTTCCAGTACCTGAGGGGACCCTACAGGAAAGGAGGGAAGAGGCTGTTTACAAGAGTATGTAATGACAGGAAAAGGGGAAATGGCTTCAAATTGAAAAGACTAGATTTAAATTAGATATTAAGAAAAAAATCCCTTACTGGGAGGGTGGTGTGGCACTGTAAAAGTATGTCCAGAGAAGTGGTGGATGCCTCATATGTGGAKGTTTTCAAGGCCAGGTTGGATGGTGCTCTGAGCAACCTGCTCTAGAGGAAGATGTCCCTACCCATGGCAGGGGGGGTGGAATGAGATGATCTTTAAGGTCTCTTGAACCCAAACCATTCTATGATTCTATGATTCTATGATTCTATGATTCTATGATTCTATGATTCTATGATCCAATGACTTCTAGAAGATACATTGATTGTCTGATGGGAAAGGATTACCCATGGCATCCTAATCTCACCATTTTTAGCCTCAGGCTTCCCACCTTTTATTTCTTTCCCTAACCATCTTGTTCCCTGTTCCTCCTCAGTATCCACTTTGCAATCTGCCCATTTCCCCCTTTCCCTTGCTCCAGCCTTTGGTCAGCTCCAAATCTCCCTTCACAGGCTTGTTCTTCTTGTGCTACCAGASAAGGTCCTTTCTTCTGCTGTCTCTTCCCCTTCCCACCCTCACCCTGAAGTCCATCTCCAGACCTGGCAGCTCCAGTTCCAGTTTCCTCTTCTGCTGTGCCCAGGTGAAACTGAAATCTTGCTCTGCATCTTCCACCCAAAACATGTTCAGGAAAGGTGCAGTTTCTAGGCAGTTATTGATTCCTAAACAGGTGAAATCACTGTTTTTGAAAGGCTTGTAATGGATTGTGTTGGATGGAACAAGGCAGGAGGTTTTTCACATGTAAGCCACTCATCTCCCACTGGATTTCAAGTGACTTCTCCAAGTCTCTAGATTTAAGAGCGGGTTTTAGAAGTTTGAAAAAATGTACCAAACACTGTTCTTCCCCCCACTCAGTTTTGAGGGTCGCTGGATCTTGCCGTGTCAAATTTTCTGCAACTATTCATCATCCAGTGTCCACCTGAATCTGAAGCTTTTCACACATGGAGTTAGAAGTTGACAATTCCCATTATTGGGTAGTTTTGTAAATAATTTTGTCAGATCATTAACATGCCAGGCTAGATTCGTAGCAGGAGTCGCTACCAATCCCACCTAGTACAGAGAAAAAAAAATCAATTATTTATTGATTTAAACCACCAACTACTGAACATTRTAGTAAAATATGTTACACTGACACTGTGTTTTCGTGTTGCCTCATCCAAGACTTAATTAAGACAGCTCAAGAAGCATATTGACTTCCATTAGCTTTGTATCGAGTACTGACTGAACAAACAACTGCTTATAAAAGATGAGAGATAATAAACATGGCCAACTTTTTTTTTTGTTGTTGTTGTTGTTGTTTTAAATGTGAATTTGGAAGCAAAAGAGAATAATGGGCTGAGGAATGTTTTATTTCTTCTTGTCAGGGTGAAAGAAAGGAAAAATATACCCAAGATGTTTCTTTAAAAGATCCATTTAAATGGGACCACTGTTGAAGGAGGCAATTATTTTTTTATCATAAAAGCTTGACAGCCTGCTTTTAGGGCTGAAATGCAGAAAYAAAATGAAATCTTTTGTATGATGGATTGAGTTAATGCACAGCAGCATTCTGAGTGGGAAAACCAGAGAAGTGATTAAGTTATTTTTATTACTTTAGCTRGAGAGACTGGATACTGCTTCCACAACTAGTCACTGGGGTATAATTAATAGAACATTTGCTAATAGAATATAGAGCTTTAAAAGCAGATGCTGTTTGGGATTTCAGCTCTCTTGGTGCATCTCAGGAGGTTGTACAGAGTGCAGAGCCATGCAGCACAGTCTGAGTTGCTCTCCTGGACCCTACATGGTTAATGTGTGCTGCTCTGGGAGCCCTTTGCAGTGCTGAGGTCCAGCCAGAGCTGGGGCCGTGCTGGCTGGGCTGGGGCTGGGGCTGGGCTGGGAGCCCTCTGGCAGCCACACCAGRGTGTGTGCGCTCGGCGCCGCTTGTGCCAGGTGCCGAAATAAACCCCAAACTCGGCTGGGCGGATGGGAGAGGTGGGGCTGTTTTGAAAGAGGAAATGAGGAACCYTTTTTACCATCCTGGACTGGCTTCAGAAGTGAAGAGTTATGCAGAGCTTTTGTATGAGCTCTGATGTGCTGGTTTGTGGTGAAATCTCAGAGTGCCACAGAGAGAGCTCCTCTTCACATCACCCCAGAAGAGTYGCCTTCCTCATCCCCTTGCACCCATGAAGGTGTTGTCTGTTAGGGCTAACCCAGGCTTAGCTGACACAAGAATAGCCTTCAGAATCTCCAGGTGTTGCAGATCTTTACAAGAAAAGGGATGAGGGAGGCACCTGGTGTCAGCTGCGGTTGCTTTGCACATCACAGACTGGTCCAAGGGAGAAAAGGAGCAAAGTCAAGCAGGAGCTCAAGAATAGCGTCTGTTAAGGACTAAGAACTCTGTGACAGAGCCATTGATCTTGTCCTGCACAGTCTAACCCTTATCCTGGGTTTAGGAAACATCTCTGCTCTGCAGAGACTGATTTCGACTACACTGAACTTCATGCACCSCAGTTTGTGCTGGAGATGGGGTCAGCCTCCCAAAAGGGTGAGAGTACAAAAGTTAAAATCATGTCTCACTTGCACTGCATCTTCTATTTCTGATTTTACATAGGAAAAAGACATAGACAGGAATATGGACCTAAGTACTTATTTACATGTTCCTGATTAAAATGTTTACCATTGGGGAAAGAGCAATTAAGATAAGTGAGTGGGAGATATTAAGAAAATAAGTGCAATGAAAGATCTGTAGGCTTGTTTTTCCCAGAAAGGATGCTAAAAGGAAGAAAATGTAATTTGTGGTGGATGCTGTGTAACCCTTGAAGACATCCAGTCTACTTCTCTGCCTCTGACATATTTAATGTGAGAGATTTCAGTCTTCAGACCTTTTTTATTTTCCATTTTATTCTTCATTGTTTGCAGTGCTTTAGATGTCCTTRTGCTGCTTGTATACCTGTTCACATCTTTTCTCCCTGAATCCCTGAGCCTGCAGTTAGCCAGACAAAGGAAATACATGTGCTTTCCTTGGAATCATAAAACTGYTTAGGTTGGGCAAAGAATTTTAAGATTATTGAGTCCAGGCATTTGATCTCTTTCTGACTACAGGTCTGGCTTCTCCACTTTGGTGTGGGAGTGACAGACAACCAAATTGTGTAACTCCAGGCGTGAATGAGAAAAATGACAGCAGTGCATGCCTCCCATCCCATGCTGCTTCTCTGCTGTCCATGTAGGTTTTGTTCCACAGTTTTCATTTACTTTTCAAGTCACATGGACAGAGTACATGGATTTTTGTCTCCCTTGAAAGCATGGCTACTTTAACAAGTGTTTGTGAAGCGATTTAGGGTCTGTTAGTGGTGAGAAGGCTGTGAGAARCCTCCTTGGGGGTCTGGGTGACCCYTTTTCTGCTCACCCTGGCCTCTGGTGCCTCCTGGGGCATCTGTGCCTGGTTTGACTGCTCCAGACCCACCTGGCTGTCTGGACAGCTCAGTCAGACCTTGTCCCCTTCYTGTCCCCTTGGCCTTCCCTCTGCCCTCAGCTCTTGCTCCCCAGCCTGCACAAGAAAGTGCAGTGGTGCAGCCAGTCTCACACTCAGATATACTTCAAGGCTGATTTTTTAATRCTGTTTTYTTWAWWMYTYCCCCCCCCCCCTTTATTATTTATAGGTATAATTAGTACCACAGCAGGTAATCCTATCTGCAGCTTTTGAAAACTACTACAGCAGACTTGAACATACCACAGAGTTCATTTCCAGAGCTTAACAAGCTGCCACTCATCAGCTGCCATGGTGGCTGCCTTCCTATGCTCTTAGTCTGCAGTAAATGTAAGATAATTCAGCTTATCTTAACTCTTTATTGCTGCAGGCTCAATTAAATCTAATTACTTCACATTTGCAAGATTACACACACATACAGGATTACTGCCACTCAGCTGATGGTGGAGAATCTAACAGCTGAGCCCAGCCTAAGTATTTCTTACTACTAAGGATATTTTATATGGCTGCCTGAGTGTCTTTTGAGTTTGTTTGCACAGAGCTTTGTATCTGAGAGAAGGTGCTCTGCTTCTAGATTCCAGCTTTTGTTAGAAAAGGAATTTACATTAGGCTAAACTGGTGGCAGTGGAGAGAAAGAACCAGGCTCCATAACAAATGGAAACTCTTAGCCTCGGGCTTACACGATACTCTGGGCATTGAAAGGTTAGGAAATTCCCTTACAGGAACCCCAGGGCCTGCACAGTTAGCCAGAATTTATCAGAGATGTTTCAAGGGATGAAGTCATGCAGTATTTTGCTGCTGTTACTATTTGGTGTCTTTCAACAAGAGAGAAATTAAGTCTCAAATCTCCCTAGTATCTTTATAGTTAAATTTTGGAGAAGTTTACTGCTAAGAAGGAACACAGGATGAAAAACTTAACCCGAAGATATGGAAGGATGCAAGGTACATACAAGAAAGGATCAAGCCAGCAGAAAGTGCTGGTGAGGCAGAGAAGGCAATGCAGGCAAACTCTGAGGTGAGAAGGAACATTCTGTGAAAATTGGCCACAAATAGAAGAAAGACCATTTAAAAACGGCATATATTCTGAGGTCCTTATGAGTAAGATATTTATAGGAAAAAGTTGCACACATGGGATGCCCTGCCATCTGAGGCTTAGTGATCYCAGAAATCTGCTACTTAGGCAATCCATTATTCGYGTGATAGAATCATGTGATAACRGTTACAAAATAAATTGAACACCCKTTTAAWTTTTTTTTAAAAATAAAACATGACAGCATTCTCAGTTTGGAGGGCAAGGTGAGCAGAGATTRCCTTTGAATGTAATATTAGCAGCTGGCTTTTCAGATAAGGTAGTAATGGCTAGGAATGGTTTAACTAAAAAAAGAAATCTTCATCTATTTCCTTCARGCGGATTTCAAGAGTCTTGAAGTGCTAATTTTGTGCCAGAATGATCTTGAGTGCCATTCTGTTAGCACTCCAGAAAAGTATTCCRGCACCTGCTCTCACATAGAATTAGCTCTACTTATATTCCTAAAAAGAAGGCCAAATGTATTATACTATCTCCTATAAATAATTTCTCATGTATCTCCCMAGAGCCAYGATATTGTAAATATTCAGCAGTTTCTATTCATATAGTAATAGGAAGAATACACTTCATTATGGATGAATTCAATTTCAAAGTAAGTGGAGAACCAAAGGTTTGATTTGTACATAGCACAAAATGCTTAAAAAATATATACTATTATAGTCTTAGTTATGGTTTAATGATAAAAACTAAAAATTAGTGAAGAGTTAACTATGTCTATGTCTTTTTTTTTTTTTTTTTTTTTTTTTTTTTTGTTTTTGTGTATCCCTTTTTGAACATTGAGATGGACTGTGGGTCAAGTGGCTTGCCCTTTATGTTCAGGGCATACAACAGGAATTTCAATAAGGTCAAAACCAGTAAGGTAAACCTTGAAAGCATTTGCTATTTATAAGTCACTGAACTTCGAACAAGTACACATCATACACTTGAATAAGACCTAGCAGAAATAAAATCTAAAGGGGATTGAAACACACAGAGTTGTTATAGCACTTCTCATGTTTAAAGCAYGTTCTTCTAGGAGCTACTCCAGAGAATATGGTTCACAGGTTAAAATGTTCAGCTTCATTGATCACAGCCTTCTACATACTGAAATATATGAGTGACTTTAAAGAAAAACAAATAGTGAAGAAAGAAATTGGGACATCCCATTTATATATTTTTCAAGGTAAGTTCAAAAGCAGCCCGATGTTTAATCCTGGGGTCTGATTCAGCCTGGTTCCCTCCTACCAACTGGCAGCACTGGGACAGACAATCTAGATTTGATAATTTCAACTCAATTCCATCARTCAAGACTGAAATAAACACAGTACTGATTTTTACTGTTCATGCTTATTTGTAAAGGTTATTTTATACAGGAATGTCCACTTGCCCTCCAGGAAGTGTCAGATCTTTTGTACCTGCTTTCCATGGTTTTATGTCAGCTATGCACTGAATCTGACATGACATAGGTGCACAGGCAATTTTCAGCTGTGTAGAACTGTAAGTCAGGGCAAAGACATCCACAAGATTCAAATCTTCAAATTCCTAATGCAGCCCTGGATAGGGAGGTATGAGAGGACACCCCTCATGGGTACCCTCTGCTGTGGTACCAACAGAGTGGGGAGGGAAGGGGAGCTGATATTATCTTCAGCTGAYCTGGATGGATTTGGAAGAGGACATATGTCTACAGCTGCAGCCAAGGGTTATAAATACGGGATTAAGTTCCCATTCCTTTATGCTACACTTCCATCTAGGAAAGTTTAGTTACCTCAGTATTTCCACAGTTGTGAACTAGTGGTCTTTGCCATAATGGCTAAACAGTCACRTTTTTGTTCCAGAGCAGTCTGCCTACCATTTATAGGTTGCTCACTAAAATGACTCCTTGAGTGGTTTTTTTAATACAGCAATTATAATTGGGGATCAAATATTTTTGGTGGCAGGATATAATTCCTATSATTGGCACTCAGTAAATGAAAGATATGTTTCAGATTTTGGAGACAGAGATATGAAAGCCTCTGTGATCTTCTTAACAATCTATCCAAAATGTGGATAATATATTCAGATAAGAGCACTGTTACAGCCATGAGAAAAATCTGTTAAGCTGTCTGAAAGGAGAAGAAATTTCAGAAACTAAAGGAAAGAAACAGAAAATTATATTCTTCATGAGATAGTCTTCAATTCATTGACAAATGTCCCAATGAATTACACAGTATGAAGCCCAGCTGTTGATCACACACACTAACAGTGTGGATGTAACTCTTGCACAACATTTTAATCATGGCAAAGTGACTGTTAGTAGGTATGATCCATGTGTGTTCTTGCAGAAAGGGCAGAAGCATAACATAAAAATAACCCTCTCATCTGAAGAGGAGCATTTGTGCTCATGTTGGAGATGGAAATGGTCACATCAGACATCATTGTGAATAATCAGACCTTGTGTGTTCACGTAGAGTTCACTCCTTTGGCTGAAGCATTCTCCCAATTAAGGAGTAGCTGCTGRGTGACAATCATGGGTTAAGATGCCAGAGTGAAGGGGTCATTTTACAAGCTGGGCCTGTTAAAATGTGAGCACACCCTGCAGCATGTTTAAAAGACTTTGTAGTCTTAACGTGTTCCAGTCTTGCTGGTCAAGTTCGTGTCTCCTCTCCACAGGTACCAGCTAGAAAGATAAGTACTTTGATGGAGTTCAGGCAGGAAAAAACCCATCTGGGATTGCTGCTTTACTGTTGCCATGCAGGAGGCAGACTTCAGGAGACTAAAAGAAGAAGAAACACTGGCTTATGAAGTGTCTACATGTACCTTTGCTTCCCATTTGGCTGTTCTGCCAAATGTAGAGAAACTACACATGCTTGTTTTCCTCAGCCTGGAAATCAGAACAACTTTCTTTTACCAGGCTGTTTGTGTTAGGTTTATTAACAGCTGGGGCCAAAGGGAACAGCTGTCCATACTGAAATCTGAAAAAAAGTCAAACAGACATTTTGTTAATGATATCCCAGATTAAAAGWGTCCTCAGATAATCTTTTTTTTTATATCACATTATGCTGTGAACAATTGTGCTGAGATACAGGGAAAGGTGAAGTGATGACTTTGACCGAGAGTGGACTGTGATTTAGAGGTAAAATAAGTCCTCTTTCCATTAGTAATTTAGAGGGATAAAAGTTACATGGATTTCACCAGGAGTTTGCGACATATAGCATAATTTAAAACACTCTGAGTCTTAAGCCCTGGATGTTTGGAAGCAACAAGTTCATACGGGAAAATTCAGTTGTTTACTTTCCTGAATTTTGCTTTATTTCTATGATTAAAGGAGTGCCTGCTACCTCTGTCCCTCTTTAAAGTTTCAGTTTTTCAAAGATGATTATGTCTTTTGGAATGTGTGTAGGGATCACCTACCACCTGAAACACACAGATATTTTTTTTGTTGACAGGAACAACCTGTGATTTTTTTGTCCCTAACTGTGAAATGACCTATAGTAACCTTCTGACATGCAAATGTATTTACTTCTCAGTCAGCTATGCTCAGTCAAATGCTAAATGTAGCATGTAAATACTTTAGGTGAATTGCAACTGTTTTTTGAAGAATCTGGATTCATTGCCTTTTAGTAGTTTTTTTGCAAATTTCACAAGCACGTTGGTAAAAGCACCAACTTATTTGAAATCCTTGAAGTTAAATCTTCCGGTATAAATTAGCCCAAAGTTGCAAAGCTGACAAGTCTGAAAATACCCAGGTGGGCACATATCCTGGAACAAGCAGCTCCTGTGATCAAATCAGATTTGGGTCTGACCCCGAACAGATAAACTAAAGTTTACCAGCACCAAGCTCTAAACATATCCTAGTTCAGAGCTGACCCAAACTGCATCATTCTAGATCCTRTTCTGGAAAGGAGCTCAGTTGAGAATTCTGTCATCCTAATATGAGTGGTACTGTCTCATGCTGGTACTACCCATGGCTTTTTGCTCATTTTGGGGATCTGTGGCCTTTATAAGCCCTTTGGTTCTGACACATGTACTYCATGCATTTTAAATCAAAGAAATTTGTTCTTTTTGCTCACGTGAAATTCATGAGGAGCACAGATTTATTGCTACCCATTCTATGGCTCAAAATGGGCACAAGTTTTCTAAGTGTTTCAGAGCTCTGGCTTTGAGGAAAAATGCTTGAGAGCTTTTCTCAGCCATTAAACAGCAGCCACAGGGAAGAGGGTCTGGCTGAGCCTCTGCTGCAAAGGAAAAGGGGTTCTGTAGCAAATACTCAGCCCAAGGCTCAGTGCCATGACTGGATTATTTTCACCCAATCCAGAGCTAGAGCTTCTAGATTTTACTTGCCTTTGCAAGGGCAAATGGAACCTTTTGAAACAGCACCCAAGCAGGGGGAATGATCAAGTCTCCAGGAGTTGATTTATTTGCTTCTCCTCTTGCTGAGCATCAGGGCCCATGTTTGTGACTCCCAAGAGATGTATTGTCTTAGAAGAGGTATGAGGAAGAATGGCTCTGTCCCTGGTCTTCTGCAAACTAACCTTTAGAAAACTTAACCAAAAAAGAGTTCTTTTAGTGATGCTGGCCATCCAGGAGATCTCTGAATAATATTTCCTCACACCTATCTGTCTCGAAGATCTTTATTCCACATGATCCATTAAAAGAGAAATAAATGTAAATCTACATACTTGTCTTATGACACCAGGAGCTCAGAAACCCTCCTGGTACTTATTTATGCCTCTCACCTTCCCCGAGGCAAATAACAGATCCTTACCTTCCAACCAAAAACATCTGTGTGGGGACACTGAACACTCTCTTTGACCTCTTCCTTAGGACTGCCCAGTCTGGAATTGTGCTTGGTGCAGCAGACAAGACCAGTTTTTGCTGGCACTCTTGGGTGGTTTTCTATTGTTGGCCTGCAACAGAAAATATTCATTTTGGGATTTGTTTTCCTCTACCACCAGAGAACTGTGAAGTTGCCCTTTTGTTGTTGTTGATCTTCTGTATCAGTTGAAGGAATTAAGCAAGAACACTTCATTTGTCAATCTGACAAACGGAAAGAAAGAGAAAAGAACAAACCCAGCATCACAGGATGCTAAGAAAACGACTTCTATTTTTAGCCTGGTACATTTTCAGCCATGTAAACACCTCTGTTAATCGCAGTCCCTGCGGCAGTGCTCTGGGGATTATTGAACTGCTTGGAGAGCTGGCAGCCCTATATGGCATGCCAGTGAAGGAYTTGACAAGGCTAATTGTGTTCCAAGCTTTTTTCAGCAGCAGTGGGAAATGAGGTCTGTGTGCTGGATGTACTGTACAAACCAAGTAGTAGTGACGGAGGCAGGGAGGTGGGAAGAGTGAGGTGCTGAATAAAGGTAACAGGATCCATGAGCATATGACATTTCACCAATATATTTGGCCCCTGGAATGTGAAAAGCAGTTGCGTGCTTAGCAGGCGTGTGTTGYACTATCGTGACTGCCTGCGTTTCACTTGGAAATTTAAATGGCTCTTAGCTCTGGAGTACATCTTTCTATCTCTTTTCCCCGCATCAGTAAGAATATAAAATTCATTATTGATTAAGTTTTTCCTCTAGACACAGGATTTTTCAGATCCTGAGCAGTTTTGTTTTTTTCTCTCCATGCACTTAAGAGGCCTAAAAATTATGTCCACAAATTTTCAAGCTCTACTAATAACATTTCAGGATTGTCCTCTCTTGCAAATTCCCAGTAGCAGCAAACAATTTGCAAATACCTTTTGTCTYCCTGTCTTCAAATATGGATTTTCATTGAATCTGTTGCTTGAGTGACTTATCTGTTGTCCCATGAGGTATTCCTCAAACAGTACTTAATTCAAAATCTGTATAAGCAGGTGAAACTTCTATGGTGTTTGCACCTGTTTATCTCGTATTTAGAATAGTTTCTGTTCCTCAAATTCAGTGTATTTCACCACACTATTTCCCAAGCCTTTGGAATGCATTCAAAACCCATTTATGTGACTATTTGGGTTCTGGTGGGAGGAGGCAGGTAACCTTTAATGGCTTAGAGATGCAGGAAAACTAGCTTGCTTTCTGTGCTGCAGGAACAAACATGCCGTAAAAACACCTCACCGAAACAGATTTAACAATATTTCCTCTTTTTATAAGCACTGCAGCAGATTTGTGCTAGGCCTGGCTTTGGTGCCTTCTTGGTTTTCTCTGTCATATGCTGTTAAACATAAAATGTCCTGCAGAAAGTGATTAGTTTCTTCCTTTCTAGGGTTTATCAGGCAGACTCATGGTGACAATGCAATCTAAGATTGTGATCAAACTTGAGCATGYTAGCTCTTAAGAACTGGTGTTATGAGCCCTCTCTCTGAGTATTTAATAACAGGAAATTTTGGGCAACGCAATCTCTGAGGGAGATTGTTGGCATCATGGGGTTTTGGAATAATCTGTCTACCAGAATAATAAAAGAGAAGCCAGATAAAAGGATGAAAGGATGTGAGACAAGGTAAGCAGGAGCGAGGCTTGGGGAAAATAGCCAGGAAATGAGAGAAGGTCTGGAAGAATATCAGGTGATGGAAAGAGATTGTGAGGAGAAGTGTTTCCAGAAGGGAGAMGCCTGGCAGAGAAGTGTGAAGTGATATTAAAGAGAGTGAAGCAAGCTCTGGCCTGGGKGCAGGAGCAGGCTGGCGCTTGCAAGGGGAGCTCTCTCTTTCTAGGACTCTGGACCAGAAAACAAAAGGATTTTTATTTTTGGGAGCAAGCTAACAGGTAACCTGTAAGTCCATCTTCCTAAAATTCATCATGCAGCACATTGTCAGTGCACTTAGAACAAAATGATAAAGACATCTTCTCGTAAAATTTGTTCAGTTCTAGAGCGGGCAAGATTGAAGGATGCATGTATCCCACTGAAAAAAAAGAGCAAGGTGCATTCTCTGWCCCCCCAAACAAGTGTCAGTGAAATGATAGCATTTCACTTTCTCCTCCCAACAAAATAAGCTGTTCTCACCCACTGACTATACCAGCAGCAGGCCTTCATCTGTGTTCACCCATGAATCACGCTTGAATATCGGCTGGGAGAAGCTAAACTACGAGTGGGAGACTACAACAGTGTGGCTGGTTCATGGTCCAGCTTAGTTTTCCAGGAAGCTCATAACCCATGAAAGTGCCCTGAAGTTCACAAACAAGTATGAGAAAGATGTCTTGATGATGAGAAWTTTTTTTCAGTCACTTTTTAGCTCTGAAAATGAATGTGAAATCTTGAAGGGATAATTCCAGGCAATGTAGGGTTTCCTGTTTTTTTCACTGTGCCTGACATGAATGAAATCAGCATCTGAAACCTGCACAACAATGAACTTAGAGCTGGTTTCTCYCAGTTTCCCCTATCAGAATGATGATGGCCCATATACAGGGAATAGTTCCTCCTAGAACTCTGTTCTGAGAGAAGCTGTAACTACCAAGACCAAGAACTACTCTGATTACTCCACAGACACCAGCACAAAAATGACAATATATTCTGCCAACAAACAATGTGCTGTTCCATTGCTGTAGGACTATCAGCCCCAAATTGCCATCTGTGTTTCCTGCAGCGTTCAGTGTCCCATGTGGCTGATTAGCTGGCATATGTCATCATGTGAAAGAAGGAGTTGTTCTGTCTWGTTGAAAGGCTTTTTCTGTTCAGAATTACAGATATTTACACTTGTTCATCTAAAAGGTAAAGCGCTGTTAWGGAAACTGTAAATAAACTGAGTACCACCCAGAACAAATAGGACACATAAATCTTGTCTTCAAAGAATTTATCAAATTCAGAAAAAAAAAAGCTTACGGGGTCAGATAGATGACTAGCTGTACATTTTTAAAATTGATACCAATAGAGATCAGGGTTTTCAAGAAAAAAATATAATAAAATCTTGGTTTGAGCTAGTTTGGTGTGAGATAAGAACTAACCATAAATTTCAGATATTCTGCTGTATTCTTGTAAAAGTTAAAGTTAGGCTGTTCTGGGTTTTCTTTCCTTTTTTGTGTGTAATTACTCTTCATGAACTGAACTGCAGTCCCACTGATGAAATCTCATCTCTTGCTAATAGGGCACCATGTAGTGTCWCACAGAAGATGTAGTCTAAACAATMAACAWTATTTACAGAGAAGATTGTACAGCAAATATTCTTTAATTCCCAATGGAATAGAAATATTTCACMAAAAACAGATACACAACACATTTTCATGAGGCAATTTCATTTCATTGGTTTTGTCTGTCTCTCTTGTGTAAGGGCACTTGTCTTCATGCCAAACAGACATCAAGGAGCCAGAAGGGCTGGGGATTTGTAGTTGAAAGGATGAAGAGAGGAGACTGGTTTCTGAAATACTTGGAGCTGACAATACTGCTAATAATCTGTGGCTGTTTTTCAAAGAATTGTAACCTGGCAAACACATTCAACTTCTGCTGACTCTAAAAGGCTACTGAGATAAATATGTGGTTGCTTACTTTAGCAGTGTAAGTTCACCTGAATAATTTTCAAACCTAAGAGMAAGGGAAGCTTGGCCTGAGACTGCTATGAATTCTACAAGCAGTGAAATCCTGCCTAGATGAATTATCTAATATTATTCATAATTAACGCCCATTCATGATTATTATTCTAAACACATATCTAGATAGGGTTAAAATGCTTCTGCTGAGAGTGCTCTGAAATAGAAACCATGTCTTTTCATCTAAAACAAAAGGTCAGTACTTTGTGATTCCTGGTTCCTGCACATATAGACATTCTATATAAAATAAAATTCCAAAGGAAGACCTAAAGGCAGTGGAAAAATGGGATGTAGCATCAGAACTCCTCTTGTAGGAATTTTCTTAATACTTTCCAGAGATAAGAAGCTGGTCTGGCCAAGCTGTGTATCATTTGTATCATATATAGTTGAACCCTATATATATGAAATAATTTCCTTTTTCTTATGTTTTCGAAAGTAATTATAAGGCCATGGCCAGAGAAGATTCAGGGCAAATCTGCAAACTCTTCAACAATTAAACTGTGAGTTAGTTAACTTTAGTTTAGTTAGTTAACTTTAAAGTTAGATTTTTGTGGAGACCCCCTTAAGATAAGTCGTTCTGATGTTCTGGATTTCAAATRCTGTTTGCAACTTTGGAACTACAATATATCTGTAATAATTCACCTCAGCAACCTCTCTTAGAAGTTTTAACCCAAGTTGTTTTCTTAAACATGCTTTACTGTATATAGACACTGCAGCTTTTTGTGTATTTCTATTTCTTTGCCTGTATGAACCACTCCTTAAAATGGTCTGTTTCCCTGGCACTGGGAATGAAACTGGAACAGCTTGTCCTGGCAACTGTTGCTAGTCTACAGTAATTGGATGTATTAAAAATAAAAACAACAACAAAACAATTGTTTTTCCTCATTCCTTCCCAGTAGAAATCAGTTAGTCACAGCCTTAATTTAGCACATGTGACATTTACCTAAGCAAAGACAACTGGTGAGCTGGTTCTATGGAACAGTCCTGGGGAGCACAGATCCTACTCATGCTCCACACTTTGTTCTGTTGTCCTGCTTGTCACCAAGGCTTAGTCATTATTTAGGATGTTTCTGGTAACAGGACAAACTGCTACAGGGTYGTTATTGCCATGGATTTGAAAGGATTGGATGGAGGACTTGCTGTYGGCAGTACCTTCCGGCAGCACCCCATGCAAAGAGTTTTCCCTGGGCTTTGTATCAGGATCACATCCTCGGCATGAATTGTCACCTTCAGTGCTTGTTTCCTGCTGTCCATCAGATCCCTGTGTGCTCCTGCTCGTGTGAGAGTTTTTGTAATAAATTCCACACTTGTACCTCAAGTGGTAATTTAGGTGGCTGATCCCTTCCCTGTCTCTTACCTGCCCCCATCCTTGCAAATCTTATCTCCAATCTCCAGGGAGAAGTGAGAGATCATTTTATTTTCTTTATTTATGACATGTGGGTTCAGCTGTCTTGGGAAGCATGCTCAAATCAGAGGCAGTGTAGGATGTGGGAGGAAGGATAACCAGGAAAGTCTTGGTTTAGTTTATGTGTGCTGTCGTTTTTGTTAAGGTAACTGTAGAGGAAATGGAGGTCCCCAGAGAGTTGTTGTACATTCGAATTGATTTCCCTTCTTGGACTGAAGTAATCTGGAGCTGCATCTCCCAGAGAGAAACACCTTCGTTCCCTGGCGTGGTGCAGATGATCTCTTGCTCTGATCTCTGAATAAAACCTGCAGTTTTGACTCTGCAACCAGCTTGCAGTGGTGTGCATTTGGGCAGTAGTATAGCTGGGGTCTAGATACCTGTCCTGCTGCATGCCCTGATAACTGTGGAATTTCCTTCCCTGCAGCCTTCTGTCAGTGTTGTGATTCCAACTCATCACTTTCTTTCCATTTATTGACAGCACCTAAGAGAGAATTGAGTCAATTGAAATGTGCAATGCAACATCTGAATATTTTTTTTTCAAAGTGTCCCTTTGTTTCAATGAGAAATAGCAGAAATAACTCTCAGTTCATGCTAAATKGAATTTTTCTTTAGGTTTTACCTCCATTCCTGTCAGATCAGACATAATCTCTCCCTCAGTTCTTAGCAGCCTCATGTGTTGCCTGTGTTTTGTGTGTTGCTTGTGTTTTGAGGGCTGGTTTCTGTCTGTCAACTGTCTCACTCAGAAAAARGCTCTTTCTGTTCTCTGACAGTATCTTGACTGAAAAATAATGCTCTCATGTCTCAGTTTCATCCAGGCATCACCCTGCTTCTGTGAAGCAAGTTATTTTGGTATGTACATTCACATGAGGACATTCTTTAACTCTATCAGCTGGCAATTAATCATTGCTTAGATTCAGAATATATAAAATTTTATTTTTAAAAGATACAGTGCTATACATAAAAGCCTCCAAGGGTGACTTTGAAGTTTGAAGATAATTATTTGGCAAGCAATGTGGGGTCTGCTGACATGGTTGGTTAAAGAACATATTGTGCTAATTTGCAGTTATACTAACAGAGATAAGAAGCCTGAACTAYGGAATTGAATACAGTCAGGGGCATGTAAATGGGACCTATGCTAAGCCTGCTGGATCTCCTGAGGTTCTGGCTCTAGTTTAGAGAATTTCTTTATTTAAAACCCCTCTGTTGAAAAGCGAGATGTGTTGAATGTTCCAGAGGAATGTGAAAGCTGGAAGACTCTTCAGAAAATGAGATTTCCCTTTCACGCTTGATAAGCGATTCATCTATTGTTACCTGCTTTTCTTTTCCTGGATAATTACAGAAGATATGAATTTTATCTCCTGTATTAACACTATCTATCTAGTRTTAAAGACTTCCTTGGATGAACTGATAGGTTCTGAATTTTGCAAAAACTCCACAGACAGGGGTATAGGGTAGCAAATAACTAAGGACATTGATCTTCTAGTTTGGCCTGACAGAAAATACCTTAAGAAGAACTTTGATTATTCCTGCAGTAGTGATTTAAAATACTTGCTCAATTTTTCTGCCAGATATTATTACCCCAGCAGCAGACACAGCAAAAAGGGTGATATACCCTTCTCTCAGCTGCAGAGGTCAGAGCCTGGTGTATTCACTGAAACTGCAATAAGACGTAGCTTTTGGGCTGTAACTCCTGCCTGTGTGGGCAGGCAGGTGAGAGTAACAACCTCTTAAATTATTCCAGCTTACACTGCAAGAACTCCTTTAGAAGTACTCTGCATAAACTTGGGCCCGTATTTTCTAAGGTGCATTTGCTGCCATGAGGCTTTGTGTATAGGCTRTATGTTTGTCCCTATGTACATGTGGTCATTTGAATTTTCATCTGTGCATGAAACCCCAAAATGAAATTGTCCTGTGTGCAATGTGGGTGTAATCCATCATGGTACTGGTCATGTAAATGTCCAGATGTATTCAGAAATCCTGTTCCTCTGGATTCCTCCTCAGGAGGCTGGCAATGGCACCMTGTTCTAGTACCTGGCTGGGAACCTTGAGATGGAAAATCAAAAGTCTCCAGACATTTCTCTCCCACCAGAGGTCCACAACAAGCCAGGCTTTGGAYATACCATGTAAACCCCTTGAGATTTCCCTGGAGCTCTCACTGAAAGCAGGATACTCATTTTTGTCTCTCAGAGGACCTGGGAGCTGCTGTCTCAGTGATGTTTTCACGATGCCATGCTCACAAACCCCCATCCCTGCCCTGTGCCACTCAGCAGCTCATCTGTATGCCAGGTTTGGCATCTGTGCTGCTAATTCCTGCTCACAGGTGGGGCTGTACTGTGCAGAAATCAGTTCATTTGCCTTTATTTGTGGAAAATATCTAATGACATGAAGACACTGGATTAGGAGGTAATGACTGCACAACTGTGGTGTTTGTGGGTATAGGTTGGTTTGTTGGTTTTTTTTTTTTTGTTTTTTGGTTTTTTTTTTTTTGTTAGAGGGTAACTGCTGTGTTACAATCCCTTGCAAATACTATATTCTTAATGGAGTCAAATAAAAATGTTAATAAAGTTATTTTTTGAATAATTATTTGTAGACTGAAAGCAACAGTAATGATCACRGTCTAAATGGGGGCAAGCAAAAGCTATGAAAATCAACATCTCTCCTCACCAGCTCCTCCTCTGCTGGTGTAGTCCTTCATCAAAAACTTTCWACGAGGCTTTTGTAGTCTCATTGACCACAGAGGACTCACAGGATACTCTCAGTGGCTTTTACTGCCCCACACAATTCTTGGCATTTTCTTAGGAACTTGAGATTTGATTGAGGCCTACATCTTTTCCAGTCTAAGTCAAACTATTATTTCCATAGAACTTWATATGTTTTTAAAAAGTATTAATAACTAAACAGCTGTACTTGACATTTCATTTGGGGTGCRGGACAAACTGACTAGTGGTTTTCCATAATAGATATATCTATTCAGGAAATGTCTGTTGGAAGCAGAACTTCAAGGTTTATCTTGGCACATCCAAGCTGCCACTTGGAAAGAAAAGCTTCATTCATGGCTCTAGATTTTGTTGTTGCTAAGAGTTCTGTGCTTATTAAAGTGTAGTATGAACATATAAGGGACAGAGATTCAATATCAGTGGAGTTGCAGATGAGATTTTGCAAACAGTTATCCAAATAAATAGTCAATGTATGTCAAYCCTCAGCCTCCACTCATGTTCATACTTCTCACAGCTAAAGCCACATAGGAACTACAGTAAACACAAGCAAATCTGAGCTAAATCTTAATGATCAAAAATGTAATCAAATCAGTAAAAATGCTGATCTCTTTTACAACAGGTTGAGCTCCATTATTCTCAGGTTGGCATCTGGAACTGGAGTTCCTTTACAACATCTGTCAACTGCAAGGGCAGCGATGCCAGGAGTTTGTTTTAATTCATAAATTGCACCTCCTTTTTCCTCTGGATGATTTTTATGAACTTAGTTTTTAGTTTCAATTTTTTGCCTTAGAAAATGCAGACGATTAACCCAAGCACATATTGACAAGGGTTGATGTTTCTSTTTTTCCCATATAATATTCATCTGCCTCAATCTTGAAATGTTTTTGTTTCCTTCCYTGTGCCCTGAAGAATTCTGATAATGAATTTGGGTAAAGTCATTAAAAAAAATAATAGTGAAATACATGAAAAATCAGAGGAGTTTTTCTTGGATTGYATCCTTCAAATGAGGTCTGAAGCAATTAAAACAAAACATGAGTTTTTCTTGTTCTTCCATTAGGGAAGATCAATTATCAGTGGGTTATACACATGTAGAGAATTTACCTCCCCTGAAATATAATTTCCACACTTATTCCTTCAACTTACATTGTTGATAACCATGTTACATTTTATAATCTATGGAATAATAACAAAACTTTTAAATTACCTGTAAGCACAAGCTGCAGTTCTGATTAGATTCCTTAATTACTTACAGTTTTCAGCCCGGTTTTGAATTGTTTCATGAGCAGATTGGAAATGTTCCTGTTAATAAAAACTCAATATATGCATTTTTTTTTTCTTAAGAACAATGATTTTCTGACTATTATTGACTTTCTTCAAAGGAGTAGAATCTGGGCAATAGATCTGGCCTTGAAGACCATTTCCTTCATACGTCTTTCTCCCAAGCCCTMATTCATCTGGGTTTCCACCCTGAACCTGTTTGCAGTGACTTTTCTATAGAGTTTCAGACTGGGGGGTGTGTRTTTTCAATGAAACTGTGGTAGGTAGAGGTGGCTGTCTGGTGCCTAACAGCGTTTCARATGCCCTGGTTTAGTGGTGGACKGGGCASTGYTGGGTTAATGGCTGGGCTCCATGATCTCATGGGTCTTTTCCAACCTAAATRGTTCTGTGATTCKGGGGATTGCTGYAGACCCCTTGCACTGGTTTTTCAGGGTTAGGCTGCAATGTCTCTGCTGTGCAGGGGTTGAGTGCTCAGAAAGCAAACTTACTTTCTAATCTGCTTGCTTGCTAGCAAACTGGCTCTTGAGAATCAGTTAATGATGGATCGTGTATCTGAAGCTGGCACTGCATTGTGGATTGCAGCCGTAGCATTAAGAGCCTTTAAAGGTTGAGTGGCTATTACTGATCTATAAAACATTATTGCATAGCAATTTATTCCACAAAACCAAAATGATACAAGCAGAAACTGTATTCATTACACAAACAGCACTCTTCCACGAACAGGACTGACATTCTATAAGCAGCACACATGTAGGAATGAGAATTTCATAAAACAAACCATGAAAGGAACAAATTGTTACAGTCTGATGTAATTTCAGTAATTTTGTAGTGGAGAATTTCCACCCACTATGTGTGAAAGGAAAAGTAGACATAGTCATGCACTCTCATTATGTATTTACTTCTTTGATAGCGGGAAGCATACTAGTGGGTGAAATTATGGCTTTRTATACTTTCTGGTTTTCTTTGACCATTCACAGAGAGCCATTGCTTCCTAAAGTTAGGAAAAAGAATACTTGTATTTTGATAATTAATATGATTCCTAATTGGAAGAAAACAAAGACT
>NW_026623233.1:6614653-6628003 GCF_030028575.1 Malurus melanocephalus | reverse complement strand
AATAAGCTCATTGGGAGGAAAATTGCATGGTAGCTTGCAGTCGATTTCTTTCAGACAGCAGTAATGGAAACTGTCCTTTTGAATATAATTACATATGTGAACAATCAGGGAGATCTGCCAAAGTTTTCACTGCTGGGAAGTTAATCTTTCATCTTTTCAAATATTTATTTATAGATCCAGATCAGTTACAGGAAGTACAACAGCAGCTATGGTCCCAGTGTTTGCATTAATTACTGGAAAAGTATACATGTATATATATATATATATATGTATATATATATATATATATACACACACACAAGCACACATAACAGTATTCCAGACACACAACAGAAACGTCTGTATTGCTAAAACTAAAATCAAGCTCATATTTTCCATTTCCAGTTTTGAACCACTTTCGAACCACTTTCGTGTTATGCTGCAAATTYTACTGACTTATTAGGTTCAGACAGTGCTTGTCATTCAAATTTACGTTATTCATGCAAACAAGTCTGAATGTCAGATATTGGAAGGTCATCTCTTGGCACTCCACTTCTGGAAAGATGTGAACCAGTTGGAAAGAATCTGGAGGAAAGCAACAGAAAGGAGCAGAGGTCCAGAAAACATAACCCATGTGAAAAGATTGACAATACCAAAGTTGTTTGGTCTRAAGAGAAGCAGAGAAAGGGGGAAAATTTTCTTAGTTTTCATTTATCTAATAAGCAGCTATGCTTATCTGTTTCCAAGCTGATGGCTGATAAAGCAAGAAGGAATGATTTTAAACTGTGCTAAGTGAGAGACAGATGAGACAGTAGGAAATACACTGTAATGGTATGGCGAGACAAGCCCTGGAAGAGTGCTGGAAACTTGATCATCTGGAGATTTTAAAGAGCAGGTTAGAAAAACGTCAGCCAAGAAACATTGGAAGGGGGGTRGCGGAAGGAATGAAAGGGTTGAACTAAGCAATCTTTTGACAGTCTTTTAGAAGATTTTTGTTTCTGGATTACATTACTTCACATCCTGGACTATTATAGCACCTTCATTACCTTTCCAGGCACTCAAGATAGYCTGGAGGCAGATGTCATTTCCCAGATCAAAATACGCCACTGGAAAAGGTTCCCTTCCCATGTTGTTGCGTGCAGTGGGACCATGACATTTCTTTGTTCTGTCCTTCCAGTCAGCTACCAGAGTGGCTTAAGTGGATGCTCCAAAACAATTTCAGTAAAAATAACTAAATTAGTCAAGACCCTTTTGAAGTGTGTCTGTGGGTCTGGCTAGCTCATTTGACTGAGCAGCTTCTATCAGTAGGATTCCAGCAAGATTGATGGTAGGGAGGAGGTGAGTTTGGGCTGTTTGACAGAGCACATTTTCTTCTTCCCTCTTAAGACTTTGCAGAGGTTGTTCTGACCCCCTACAATCTTGATGCTTTCCCACCTGCCATCCTTTCTTCAAGGAACAAATATCTTTCCCATTTTTTGGAAGTGCTCAAGGCCAGGTAGAATGACATTTTGAGCAGCCTTGTCTAGTGAAAGGTGCCCTTGTCCATGGCAGGGAGTGTTGGAACCAGGTGATCTTTAAGTCCCYTTCCAACCCAAACCATTCCATTCTATGATTGATGCATCATGGGTTGTACCTCTGACATCTTTTACCAGACATGAAGTTAATATGTGTTAGGATAAGTTACAGTCAGTGCAAGACACACTGGATTTGGAGTCTAGAAAAAAATGGGCAAAGTAGATAATGTTCTATCATTATTTCAAATATCATGTCCATTTTGATATGTTGCCTTTTTGGCAAACTGGGTTGATCCTTCAGGAACAGCCAATATGAAGCTCATAAGACATTGCACACACAAAATCAGTCCAAGAAGTTATAGTGGCAACTGGCCTGGCCTCCTGTTCTCAGCAGCCTGTTAATATTTGGAGGGTAATTTGGACATTTCACTTCTTTACTGTCTGAAACTGAGGATATAACTTTAGGTGCTGGRGAAGAATACAGAAATTGTTAAGACACTGATCAAGCACTACTTGTCAGATTCTCGTATTGAGACCTCAAAAGGGCTTAGAGGTTGTGCACTTCACCTTTCAGTGCCTGTGTTTAGGTCAGACCATCAGACTATGCCAGGTACTGGCCCTTCTCTGCAGCAATCTCAGATTGGAGGGGGTTCCATGAGCCAGGAAGAAATCCACAGCAGCTGGCTGGGAAGGGACACTGCTGAAATTACCCTCTTCTTCTCTTGCTACATCTAACAAGGTAAGAGTCCTCGCCTTCTCTAGTTTTGAAAAAAAAAAAAAAAAAGCAAGGGTAATATTAGGGAATGTGAATTTTGAGACAACTTAACCAGCTGTGTTCATCCGAAAATACAAGACAAAAATCTTCCCAAAAAAATCCTTGGATGTCTTGGTTGTGTTTAGACTGTGGTGTGCTCATTTTAACCATCTCCTGCTCTGGCCTCATAGRAGGAAGCAATGTTTTGCAGGACTGGAGGTAAAATGCTGAGGAAAGATTTTGAAGGGATTGCATCTCRTTAATGGACGTGTATTTTTCAAGACAATATAAAAGAGAATGGGGCAGAGCTGTGTTCTTGACAAGAATAATCTTTGTTTTGCACAGATATCTTATTAAAGATCTCATTAAAGTAGGGTTTAGCAATTATTTAGCAATATATTGCAGACTGATAAGCCTGAGTCTGTAACTGATAAAAGGCTAAAATAAACCCAAAATTATCTTCTAGTTTTTAAAGATCTTGCATCCATCTGCCACATCTCTTGTTCTACCTTTCATTTCTGGACCTTCTAAAAATCCCAGGTGTGTAAAGCGTGACTCACACAACCTCCATCTGCTCTGTGATCCATGTAGGGCATAAGTACCTTATATCACTGTCAYGAAGCCAAAGGGCTCCCTTTAAAGTAAACATGTTTTTTGTGTGGGCATAATGCCATCTTTAAAGGATGCTGCCATCTAAAGATTTTATTGTACTTCCATATAACTGTTTSGATGATGCAGAGGGGTATTAAGCTTTGTGTCCTTATAAAAAGCCAGTAAYGTAATGGAAGATGAAAATGGATTTGAAAAAGCCAAATTTTTACAAGAGTTCCTCAAGGTTTAGAATTTTCATGGAATATAACATGACCCTGATCATCTTGATTTAAAGATTTAAATTTGCTATTTTCCTCCATGTTATTTGCAATCCTTAATTTTTTAAAGATATTTTGTTAATTTTGCAAGAGGCACTGTAAAAGSTTCCATCTTCTGGTGCTGCCTCTGCTTTTAAAGGTGAACGTGTGCAAAGATGCATTTCATCCAGACTAGAGGGTGAAATCTCTGCCAGATACTGCATAACACTAATGAAGGTCAATACAATTTGTTCAGAAATAGCTCTAAAAATGGAAGCTAGTTCTAGTCTGTAAGTCATCAGTTCACAGGCTTACCTACAGTTTACAGGGTTTACTCACATTAATCCAAGGAAATGTAACAAGATATTTAAAAATATATCCACAATTCCTTTTAAATATTTCCTTTAATCTTTAAKCTGTAAAGAAGTTATGGAAACACTRTATGACAAGGCAGAACTTAGAAATCAATAACAAAAGGTGTGTGGAAGTGGAAATTAGTAAAATTAGTATTAAGAAAGAAGGAAGTTTTATTAGTATTAAAAAGGAAATTATTTTGCATGTGTAATTGTCAAAATAGAGAAAAATTTACCAGAGCAAAACCTGCTGCCTAGAAACAGTGTCATCTAAAACATTTCAGCAAAACAGCCCAAGAGTAACCGACCTCAGAAAATGAGAAGTAACTCTGGTTTTGCTCAGGAAAGCCATCTCCTTTAATTGAAAAAATTTAATAACCTTTCACTTGCATATAAATTTCAAGTGGAAAGAGGCTTGTAAGAATTGTACAGGCATGTTTTGTATGATGAGCAGCCTCCACCCAGCTGCAGATTTCAAGGGCAGGGAGGGGGAGCAGTTGCAGCATTCTTTGTAGGGTCACCATTCACATTTCAAACTGGAAATGTTCCCATACATGGGAACAAGGACAACACTGGTGCTGTTCTGCATGTATATTAGAGAGCACCAAAGTGGATATAATTTATCCCTATGGTATCCAGATGCCATGGAAACCCACCTCATATAAGCCAGGATGTTTCTTTTATGATTTAAATTCTGTTTCTTCTGGCCCACATGAAGCACATGAATACCACCAAGGGAGAATTCACATAYAAACTATCAAAAGCTTCTCAGCAATTTCAAACCTATTGTGAAGTGACAGTAATATTTATATGATCCCTGTGTAGTTTTTCAACACTTYGGATGCTTCAAGAAGAAACAGAAAACTCTTTTATGTAAAACTTTATGTAAAGCTTTGTCTACAACATTTTACACAAAACCTGATTGCATTATACATCTACTGGATGGAGAAATGGCCAAGACAGAGGTGTAATGAAGATATTATTGCCCCACAGAAGGACTAATTTGAAGGCTCTAAAAGTTCTTAAAATCTTCCTTAATGGTTTAAACAACACTTTATTATCTCTTTTTATCATGGTTCTCTATATCAAAAAAATTCCACTTGTTGTGAGAAAGAAGAGTAGATAATTTATGTGTTAAAGGGAGTATAAACTAGGTGTGTCRTTGGAAATCTATTTGAGGAGAAGAATGTTTAATTAATTTTTCTTTAGAAAAATGAATGGCTGCATTGAAGACTGTATTTTCTGTAATACACTTAGAGTTCACTGAGCACCAGCTGGAGATTTGATCAGCTTTCTGGTACTTTTTCAGAGTCACTAGAACTCTCTCAATCCTCCCATAGTTTCTATGGCTGAGTTCTGTCAGTTAGCTTTGTTGCAGAAGACAGACAGCATCTCTCAATCACTCATCATCTTCCAGCTATGTCCTTCATCTTCACAAATCTGAAATGAGTCTTACKGTGTTCAAGCTCAGGAAACTCTGTTCTGTAAAAGTGTTTCTTGTTAGCAGATGACTAATCCTTGCCATCCTTGTCATCTCTGCCTTCTTGTGTTATGAGGAACTTCATAAAATGGTAGAATGGAACTTCATAGAATGTTTTGGGTAGGAAGGACTCTTAAAGATCATCTAGTTCCAACCCTCTGATTGATTTCCCAGAGACCCATTCAGCCTGGTCCCAAACACTTTTAGGTAYGRGTCATCCACAACTTCTCTGGGCAACCTGTTATTGTGTCTYACCCTCATAGCAAAGSTTTTTCTTCCTAATATCTAATCYTAACTTTCACTCTTTTGGTTTGAAGCCATTCCCCCATGTCCCATCACTACATGTCTGTAAATAGTTCTTCTTCAGTTTTCCTGCAGACCTCCTTTAGGCACTGGAYGGTGACTATAAGGAGTCTTCTCTTCTCCAGACTGAAAAAGCCGAGTCATGTTAACCTTTCTTTATCGGAGACACATTCCGTCTATCTAATAATCTTGGTGGGTCTCCTCTGGACTAATTCCCACAGGTCAGTGTCCTACCTGTGCAGGGGACTCCAGARCTGCACGCAGTGCTCCAGGGCAGTGTCTCACGAGAGCAGAGCAGAGAGGCAGAATCACCTTCCCTGAGTGTAGCTTCCCTTTGTACAGCCTGTATTTTCCTATGCTCAATGCTGCAGCTCCTGCATTCACAGTTATTCTGTGTTTTCACTGTCTACAACAGCTGCATTGAGGACAGCAGTGTGTGTGCATATAAATATCTGYGGAAAATAAGTGACTGCCATGCTTAATGTTCAGGAACACTTTAACAATGATAACTGCAGATTTATTTTCTTTGAGGTTGATCAACAGCTATTGGCAAGGTGTAGGGATGGGTTGCTTCTGACAGCCCAGATGGAGCTCAAAGTTAGTTTATTCAATGATATTTCAAAAATATTTACACAAATGTTTTCCTACAAGTTCCGAGAATAACACTCTCTATTGCCTACAATATATGCTTTGCCCTCAAAGGCTGTTTTTGGTAAAGGCCGCTCTTCTTTCCTGTTTTGCTCCTTCATTTCCCTGTTGCTGAAGGTCTCTATCACAGAGCTCAGGAGCCTGCATGAAGCTGTTTTCCTGAAGATGATGAGCAGAACAGAGCATGGGCACGCAGGTTGGCTGCTCCAGTTCACACTAAAGCAGCTGATGGCAGTGCATTCACATTAAGATGCCAAAATGCATGTTGTTTTCTGTTGTGACACTGTTGGGGACCACCAGCAGGAAAAAAAAAGCAGGTACAGAACAGAGGAGACCCACAACATCTTCAGTCCTTTCAGCAGCTGCTCAGTGACTGTGATCGTGTCAGAGGAGCTGCAGCCAGAGCTGCACTGCAGGTTGTGCAGATATCTGGGCACGCTTTGAAGCAGCTGCCTTGGATACAGCCCCACAAATAGCTGAGGCAGCACGGGGTTCAACACTGGCTACACTTCCAGTTATTTATTCAGCTTCTCCCGCGGTTTGCATAACCCAGGCTGAGAGCTGCGCTGCCATAGCTACACGGTAACATCACTGCTGCTGGTTCAAAGTTACACTGGGCTTGTGTGCATGAGCTCCAGCCGTGGCTCCACACAAACACACCAGCTCTGCCCTTATTTGTTTGTTTCAATTCCCCAATGGGATCTTCAGGCACTGCTGCAATAGAAATAATTATGAATCATTAATAACTTCTGCTGAATCATTTGAAAACTATTCACTGTGCAGTTGATGTTTATTTATTAGTGCGGAGTAGGTGATGCAACAAAAGACAGYAAACAAAATGAGCTGTGGACTGTTCTGCCTCAATTTATTGAACATTTTCTTCTGGGGATAATTATGTCTTAAAATGAAAGCAAATTATGTGCATTTGTGGTTGGAAAGATTCCCCTTGTCTCCAAATATCTTCTGAAAGTAGCTTTGTTTATTAGTCTTGGTATTATTTTACTATTAATGCAATGTTGTTAAAGTGTCTGGAAAGAGGTGAATTTTTTCCAAAATAGACTTATAAGATGTCAGAGCTGGGTATGTTCTGTCCTTCTTTTCGTATTTCTATGTTCTTTTGGCATAAATTTTGTGTCAGCCTCCACCTTTGGGCCCAAAACAGCTAGATGGAGCTCTTTCCTCTCTAATTAACAGGAAACCATATTAAAGWACTAATTTGAAATTTTTGGTCCAATCTGCCAATGAAAATACTCTCATTTTTTTAAAATAAAATAGCTCTGAGTAAGAGCTATGTAGGAAGGTTTTGCAAGATTAGACCCAAAGGCTTAAACTAGAAAGATGTTAATAATGAGCATGTGAACAGAGATGGCTCTGCAGTGCATGGACTGGCAAAAAAAGAAAAATACAGTAAATGAAAGAGAATTAAATATAACTCGAAGGTTTCATGTCAAGCAGCATCTCTGTCATATGTACACACAGATACAAATATTGAATTAGATGTTATAATGATCTTTCTCTGTCTCTGACTCAATGAACATAGACAGAAGCCAAGTGTATTCACTCGTGAAGATAGCTGAGGTGCTGCTTGTAAGAAGCAGTGTTGAAGCAAGTCAGGTAGAGGTCCTATGATCTAAAATAYTATGGCCAAGAGAAGACTAAACATTGTCTCTAAAATCTACAGAGCAAGGCAGCTTGTTGATCTTGCTAGGTTAAGAAAATCTACCCTGGTATGGATATATTTCTTTCTGTTAACCCTCAGAAAATAAAGATAAATGAAAATGGAGAACTATTTGCCTTAAATATATGCACAGTAAAGATATTAATCATTTATATACATTTAATCAGTTATTACAGTTTGAAAAAGGTAACTACTAAACGTAGATGTGAGGGTGTTTTCTCTCTATTTTTCCTTTGCAATACACACAGTTATGCTGTGTTTACACTGAAACCTCTTAGAACTGGTGGAAGATTTTCCCACTGATAGGGAACTAAAAATAAACTATATCATGGAATTGCTTTCACAAACAGCTTATCAAACTCCACTCCTGCAACTGCTTCTGCTGACTGCTAAGACATCCTGGTTATTGCAGACACACAACAGAGCTGTCTGCTTCTGCCTTGTTTTCCCCTTTCTAGTCTATTAACACCATGAGCTAGCAGAGGGAACAGAGCTGCAGTGACACTTTGTGGCACCTRTGCATCACCTCAACTTCAGAGCACATGTGTTTTCCAGAGGTTACTCTGACCTCCTGCTCATTCTGCTGCCTGTGACCTGGGCCTTGTCTCCCAGTGCTTCCCTTAAACCCCTCCATTGCTATGACACAGGATGGAAGACTCCAAAGTGGGTTTTGGGATTTTCTCGGCTGTACACGGCACTGTGGACCTGRAGGAGTCTGCCTGAGCTGTATAATTGAGTCTCATGATATCACAGTCAGTCACAACTTCTGCTGCTCTTCTCCTGTTCAACTCCAGCTAGCAATAGTTTTTGTTTCRCTGCCACACAGGAAAGCTGTTACAGGATCTCACTGCAAGATTAGAAACTTTATACTCTCCCAATATAACTTAGTGCTAGCCAGTTTATACCTACTTTGTTTCATACAAATACACCTGAAAGCTTAACTATATCCTCCCTGATGCTAATGGAATAGAGCCATGCTGTGGCTACATTAGCAAATTAATTGCAGTAATACARCTGGATTGGGAGGCAAAAGCAGTCAATGATGAGACTTTTGTGTTATATCCTTTACCAGCAGTTGGGAGTTTAATTGGAATATGGTTTATTTCAATTGAATACCTCCAYTGCACCTTCTGATTCCCAAATTTTTCCAAAGGGAATCTGTGCTTCAGACCTCTTCCGGGATCTTGGGTTCCCCCGGAAGTGCCACACTGTCTGTCTGCCTCATGCAGATGAATTCCACTACTCAACAGTGGTTCCTCCTGGTATTACCTGTCTAATGTCAAACATATGAAAGTGTCACTTCTGCTCCTGCTCATGCTGTGCCAGACACYACCTGCACCTCCATCCCCTTCCCTCCTCACAGCTTTTGTTGCTCTGTGTCACAGTCAGGGAGTGAATCCTGAGGCTTCAGCAGCAGCCTCAGTAGGACAGCAACAATGAACTGACACTTGCATGCCCAGACTCCTGTCTGATGGCTTTGCCCAGGCTTGACTGATGTTGAGTTGGGACTACTGGGACTGCATCACCTTTGGGATGATCAGTGGCAGGTGTGAAATTTTCCACTGCAGTTGGAGCACCACCAAGATTCTCTCTTGTGAGCTGGCCTCAGTGTCTTGCCATCCTGACATAATTTTGTACATAATTCATGTATTCAGAATGGCAGCTGTGACCCTATGGAACTTCACAAACTTCAAAGCCTGCCTTCAAATCCACCACAGGCAGGGTGAGGTGAAGCTCTCCAAGACATTCTCCACAGCTGCTTCCTACACCCAAAGCAAATAACTGACATTAGCAAAATCATTGGAGACCTTTTCCATTCAGGGGCTGCATTCAGGATGTGTGTTGGGGCAGAGAGGGACAGGCCCTTCRTTTTCATCCTGCTTCCCAGTGCATGGAAGCTGTGATCACCTAAACTCCAAGGGCTGCCACTTGTTYAGGCCAAAGGAAGGCCAAGATGCCTTGACAGAGTTCACCAAAAGCACTGAGGATGCTCTCACACTCTGCAGCTCTGGCTGTGCAGTGGGTGGGGTGCAGAATGATCTGAACAAGACCATTCAGAGAGCTCAGGCCAGGTACCAATGCTGCTCATCTGTGCATGACTGGACCATCAGTCTGTGCTGAGRGCTACCCTGCCAAGTGTGACAATGCTGCTGCAATCTCTCCCTGAGTGCAGAGAGCTTCTCACCGTGTGTGCCAGTCGTGCATTTCAGCAGCACRCTGCGAGCTGGGAACGCACACTAAGCAGCCTTGGTGACAGTCCCCTCCAAATTATGGGTGCCTGCTGCATCCTGCAGGATTGTGGGAGAACACATTATGGACTGAAATGCTGAGGAACAGTTTTTTCAGAAAAACTGTGCACACCCTGTTACACACTGCACATGAAACACCTATGACTGTGTGCATTCAAGGGATGCTATCTGTTCTGTTCCTTCATTGATGGAGAACATCTGAAACAAGATGCTTACATGTCTCTGTCTTTTCCAGAAATTAAACTTCATAATGGAAATAATAAAGTTTAAAAAAGAAAAATATCCYAAAGTGTCTTTTAGCTCTTTTAGTCCTCCTTTTCCTCTGGAAGAGGCGAGAGGGGATTTCTGTAGCTCCAGTGTGAAGCTTCAGTTCCTCAACAGTGGCACAGAATACTCTAATTCTTTTCAGCAAATATGGTTACTCTAGTCAAGTCTTCTCTAACTTTCTGCCTCCTATGAATTTTTCTGTGTGTTGGTATGTGCTTTGACTCAGTAAGTCTCAGGAAACCACCCTCACTCTCCTGAGATGAGTCTCCTGCCCTCACAGGTCTTTCCTGGAGTAGCTGCTCTGGGGGATGTAGCAGCCAGAATATCCATGGGATTCAGCTCAAAGGGATGGTGCGTGGGTGTGTTTTTTGCTGCTTAACAAAGATCTGACMGGAGAAGAGGGCCTTGAGGGTGGTTTGCTTGCATGTGGCACTGCAGGGAGCTGGCAGTGACACAGTGSTGGGAGAGAAGCTTGCTGAAGGTTGTGCTAGCTGAAGCTGCTTGGAATGGGCCAATCCATAAATGTTGCAGTAGTAGATATAGCTGGTCYTGAGCAGAAGGAAGGAGCCCCTTAACTGGAAGATTCTCTTCCCATGTCAGACAGAACTCTGTCTTACTTCTCTTCCATTCTTTTCAAATTTAAGGAAAACATTTTAGGGACTTAGAGCTGGAGTCCCATCTTTGTGTACTGGCCCTTGTACTCCTAAACACTTAGGGCCCAAGCTTTCCACAATGACACAGTTTTTCAAGGAAACACTACACCCTTCCCGTGCTACCATGGACCATCAATACCTACAGCCCACAGTCCCCTCTCAGGCCCCTTGCTCTTATCCTATGGAATAAAAAAAAGATTGTATGTTCCAGGATGACCCAGAGCTCTAGCTCAAGGTGAAATAGCTGTATCTAAACAGAAACAGGTTAGCAGAGGTGACTTCATCTTCTGAGCTGACAGGCCTCATCACCTCTGAGGAGATCAGTGTGGTAGGGAAATTGCTGGGAAAGCCCATGTGGCCAAGAAAGAACTACTTAGGAGCAAGGACAGAGAGAGAGACTGGGAAGAGATGAAAGGAGAGGGRAAAAACCCAGCCAGGAGTGCAAACCTCCCCCTGGGAAACAGTCCCCACGTCTTGTTGGTTGTAACACAGCTCAGTGGGGACAGGGTTGGTAAAAACTGGTAAACATGGATGAATAAAAATGGCAACAGAATGCCTGTAACTGTCTGCTGGAAAGAGGAAAGCAGTTGCTATGATGCCCAGAGCTTTTTCTCTCTCCACCAGGTTGTCCACCTGATGCTGCTGGGTTTAGGTTCCTCTGTAAGTCACTTTAGGTTCCTCTGTAAGTCACTTTAGGTTCCTCTGTAAGTCCTCCTTCTTCTCTCCCCAGGAACCTGGGCTTGAAGCTCTGAAGAAAGATGAAGGAGTGGCTGTTGTCACTTCTGTTCCTGAAATCCTAGTCCTTTTCAGGGAGTGTGGAAGAAAGATGGAGAGGAATGGCAGCCAGCTGCTACCCCAGTAGCATCTTTGTGTTGTAAATACAGGGAAGCCTTTGGGCATGTATTTTTCAGTCTCCTGATTGAGGGCAGAAATGGGAGCAGTGGTGTCATTGTGCATGGTACCATCAGTACACCTTCAGGTGATRATCCAGTGCCTACAGGAAGGGACCATGCAAGGGTGCCAGTTTACAGTAAATTAAAAGGGATGGATCACCATAGAGGGCTGTGTTTGCAGCTTTCCTGGATGTCTGGACCAAGCTAGATRCTCCTGCTGGGGGGCATTGGATGAAAAGTTTTGGATATAGAGACAGTTGCTGCTTAAAAAAATACCCTGGCAGATTTCAGACCTTGAAGAATACTTTGCAAAGTGGTCAGATCACCAGTGTGCTAAACCACAGCTACAAATGTGATATAGTCGGTAGAGGTTCACCTCTTCTCCTCCCAGAGTGGAGATGTGAATATGAAACTGCACCCACTCCCCAATTAACCTGGACAGTGGGTGACTATTGCCATTTTTGGTGAGAGTGGCCAAAGCAGAAACCCCTCTGAATGTCCTCTGCAAGGTTTWGGTGTTGTCTCTGTGGTCAGTACTGGCTTGGTGGCACTGTGACACATCTCTATGGGGGTTCAAACAAGCAGCCAACTTTGCAGTGGACTCCCAGTCACACAACATTTAAAGCTGTCTGTRATGGACACAGACCTTCCTCTGTCCTCACAGGATGATTATTTTCTTAAGAAAAACTACCTTTCTCTTCTCAAATTTCAAGCAACATTGCTAGCAACCTGATGATACTGCAACTGTCCAAGCAGTTTTCAGCCTCTTCGTGTCACAGTTTTCAGCCTCTTCTTTTAGCTCTTTGATAAAAGATGTCATTTCATCAAATGTAAATTTTCTAGGAGAATGGGCAGGTGTCTGATACTTTGACAGACAAAACAAGATTGCAGATTGGAAAAGGAAACCATGGCAAAATTGGACTGGTAGCCAWAACAAAAGGTAGCAAACCCAAAGATGCCTCTGTAGATGAAGTGTCATTTGCAAAAATAGCTGAGGCATAACAGTTGTTGATAAATAGAAAGGCAGAGATGTCACTTGTTCATTTCAGTATCAGAAGAGATGTTTTATGAGATCTGTGGAAGAGTCAAGAGCCTCCTCACAGCACAGATATTTTATATAACACCTAGTGGCAATGTGGCCCACACCCTGGCTCAAAACCCACTGTCTCCATGGAGCATTGGAACACTTGTGAAATGATAATTTCATTTTAGTTTCCTACAAGGGAAATTTAATTTGTGCACCAAAATCACACTGTCATCTGAACCAAAATKCAAGAACTGAGGCAAACAGGGAAGTTTCTTCAAAACTGCAAAACTGTTTCAAGCCMCAGTGTCCATGTAGAAGTCTTTTTTCAGACTTCAGAGGATGAGGGGAAACAAGYTAACATAAAAAATTGTTGTCCTGCCTTTATAGATGAGATGTGCCACTGCGGATTCAATACCTGCAGGATCTGTGATCTATTTTCCATGTTCACTTTCCCTTCAGAGGAATTTGGATATAGGGATGCTTTTTAGCATCTGACCCATACCAATAAAAAAGCTGGTATTTGGACCTGAGAACTTGAATCTATAGGGCAGCAATAAGGACAAGATTTGCAGGCTGCCTCCCCTGAGCCTATGATGCTGAACTGAGGCTGGATCACTTCTACAGTGCCCAAAAAGGCCAAGTTGGATGGCAAACCTACCTTCTTTTTATATGTAGTGTCCTTTTTTTTTTTTTTTTTTTTTTTT
>NW_026623233.1:6600498-6614636 GCF_030028575.1 Malurus melanocephalus | reverse complement strand
CCTCCCAAAAGTTCTGTAGTATTGAAAAGATTGAACAGAAGTAATCAAAGTAACTGGAGACAGTAAACTTCTCCCGTTGGATTATGTGCTGTTTTAATTTATCTCTTTAAATGACACTTTTGAAACTGAACAAAGCAGAAAAGAATGAACTGGATTTTTTTTTTTTTTTTATTTCACCAAAATGTAAGAAAGGACTCTCATTTAAATCAATTTCAGTACCTCTTTTTAGAAGGTATATTTAAAAAGCAARTCTTTGACAAGTAATTATAATTAATTTAACATGAAATTAAAGCTTTCCAATTTGGTGYCGGGCATTTCCTCTTTACCTCTTATCTTCCAGTTGGATTACCATCAAAGAATCATCACAAGATGTTTGCCTGAGGTTCAGCTGCATGATCACATTGAACTTTTTTCCTCACCTGAGGGATTAGCGGGAGCATGAATTAAGAGTTTTATCTACTTTAYCCATTAAGCACAAATATTCCAGTTTAATACATCTTTTTATACTGACTGCCTGATGATGAACAGAAATTTTTGGTTTGTTTTCCTCTTTTCATACATTACTTTGGAAATAAAATACTCCAATATTTCTASATGAATAATTGCTGAGATTTTGCAGATTATGAGGCATCAAAAAATGTCCAGAAAAGCCTGACATGGAAAAAGAAATGGAGCTCTGCTTGGTTTGGATTCCTATGGTTTATCTGCACTAAGTCATGTGCTCAGAAACAATCTACTCACCATCCTTCTCTTTCTCCTATTGTTTGTTACCCTCATTTATTTCCTATGCTAAATTGTAGGATATTATCAGRTGTCTATGGAATGGAATTAAGCATGTCTATAAAGGGATGTTCTACATAACTAGATGCTTCTCTGAGGTGTGGGAGTATACTGACACAACCATTTGTTCATCTGAGCCTCCTCTGGTTCCTTTCAGACCCCTTATCATTCAAATGTGCTTCAAGTGTGAGAGCATTTCTGAATTTGTGGTTGAATATTAACCATTTCCCATTTATTCTCTCAGATTACCTGGCTTGGGATAAAGTGAGTAAAACAAATGGTGAARATATTATACCACAGAGAAATCAGAGACATTAAAAGAAGTTGTCAGATTAAAATGGATCATTTTTTAAGAGGCAGCAGCCAATATCAGACACTTCAGGAAAATCCAGTGTCCGCAGAGATTGATCCTAGTGCTGCTGATGGTATTCTTTTCAGATCCAACAGTGATATAAAAAGTTTCCTGTCCTTGAGTATATCTGGAAAATAAGTTCTATGATGGATCAGGAAATTCTAAAACAGAAAACAGGAAGTGATTTCTTCGTATAGAAACATTAGGATTAACCTTTGTGGTGATGGTGTCAAGAAAAGTCATCAATCATACCTTGATTGATTATGGAAATTAATACATCTGCACTGTCAGGGAAAGTATTCCTTCATTTCCTTATCTTAATTTCTTTTCTTCCTTTCACTATATCCACTCTCCTAAACATGGGATCTGGTCAGGGCAGGGAGGGAAGGCAGGAAGAGASAGAGGAAATTTCTAGTGGAAAGGTATGGCTATGCAGGTTGWCAGGCAGATTAGCCAGGTGATGAATGATACTCAGGAATGTTTGCACACCGTGCCTCATTAATTGCTCTCCATGAAGTACGGAACTAAAGAAAGAAAGGCTGATTTTATTTTGATCTGAACTGCTCACATGACCAAAKTTTCATTATAGCAGACCCTTTAGCTTGTACAGCTCAGCTCCTTATCCTATCAATGAATATTCTCATTTTTTTCCTGCTTTTGATGTATCTTATACATTTTGCTATTCAGTTTTTTGAATGATAAGTAATAGAAGTTGATGGATACAAAAGGAAAGCAAAATGCATGTTTGCTGTCCTTGAATCATGTACTGCCTGCTAGAGTACAGTRCAAAACACTGTCCATGTTATAAAATCAGAGAACAGCAGGGTGAATTATTAGAGGAGAACTTATTTAACCACAGCTCTGCTTCACTCAATTCAAGTCTTATGGAAGATCCTATATAAACATTTGAAACACGGACCCTGACACTCTTTTATTCATAATGAAGGACAAAATTGAAAGCTTCAGTTGAGCTAACGCAGAAGTCAGTGGTGAGAAGAGTCTTTCTTCCAAGGTACTGCTGTGGAACTTTGTAGACAAATGTAGGGGTGCACAGGTATTTGYTTAGCCTTTAATAATAGTTTTTTTCATGCCAGGACTAGACATTTTCCCATCCCTATGCCACTAGTGTTTGTGCAGTGTCTGAGGAGCTCCCTACCAAAGGGACTCCCTTTAGGGCCTCTGTGCCTCTGCATCAAGGCTTTAGGACTAAGCATCCCACTGGCAGTGAGCTCCCTCCTCAAGGCATCTTTGCTGCTCTTCTTGTGGGCTGCAAGTGAGGATGAGTAAAATATGGTCTGTGAGCAGTCTGGCAGGGGTTCCGTGCTTCTGCTCTTTCCAGCTGGGGCCTGCATATTCATTTGCTCAAGTGAGGGGACCCTTTTCTATTTTAGATTGTGCAAGTGAAAGTGCATATTCAGTAGAAAGTCTTGGACAGCTGCAGTGCAGTCCACTTTGCTAATTAAACCGGAGCTGTGTTTAATTCATTTTGACAGCACACTTCTTCCCCGTGTTACATTTGTAACAGCAGGAATCCCACTCRCTGGCTAATAGCTCCACGGAAACATGCAATTACAGAAATTGCCCATCAGTCTTCATGTTTCTTGCTCTGGCCAGCACARTGAAAGCATCAGAACTTCTCTGACCAGATATAAACTGGGTGTGTGCCACGAAGGCTTTCCTGCTCCTCCAGGMAAACGCAGGCAGCAAACATTTGAGCATCAAGCAGGGGAGAGAAGCATAACTACAGATGTTCTAAATGTCTGCCAAATTTCTCAAGCCTGTTTAGAAATCACTGTTCTTTCTGATCCCTTGGGCTAATGCTTGGGGTAGACTCAACTCATTACCTAACGTCATAAAGTGAAAAAGAGAGTAGGTGTAGGGTGTGAATACATGGTGATGCACAGACTAGATGTTAGACAGGGTAAGAAGAAATTATGTTTCCTTCTATCCATCAGCTGCTAGAATGCTAACCAGAGAAAATAAAGCCTGGTAGGAAAAAATGGRACCTACAACAGTGATACCCATTGAGACCCGTTAAAGAAAGATAGAAGCAATGACATCTGGATTCGTGAAAGAGAAAAATAAAAGCATTGCTTTCTATCAAAAAGAGAAAAGCTGATAATTTTCTTCCATCTACATCTATACCTCCAGGGTCTGTTCATTACCATCACAGCCCTAGGGTGCTTTTAGAACAATGGTCCATAACAACATTCAGAATTCCAGAAAAGTGTTAGAAACTGCTATCTTGGTTCAGTACACATAGCATTTTAACCTGCAGCTAAAAATGCAACACAAGAATTTATTAGGTGCCACTGCACCCCTGTCAGACAGGAAAGGTTTGTATTCTTCATTTTGCAAATAAAAATAAACAACAGCAATTATTAATCTCAAGTATAAATCTACAACATTATTAAAAAAGACCAAGACACTGCAGCTTTCCTCTGGACAACAGTCATCTTCTAATTTTTTTTTTAATACATTAGCCAGTTAAAAAAAAAAATAATGAGGATTTCGAGTTAATAAAATACCAGGAATTATTCATGTAGGCTATCCACAGCCATCTGAGAGGAGTCTCTCTGAACACTAAATGAAGACAGGATGAGCTGCCTACTAAAGGAGACATCCTTTCTCTCTATTTCTGTCCCTCTCTCTCTCAGCTTGGCCAACTGCACACRGCTCTCAGGCAGTTTTGAGCAGACACCCATGTAAGAACAACACGAAATGCTTGAGTTAATGCAGGAGCTGAGGCCAGAGGGCAATGCTGATCTGGTAATGGGGAGGAGGCGGCAACTCCAACTCTGGCCTTTCTTTTCTCATGGTGAAGCAACGAGATCCTTGGTCAAAACACCCTCCTTCCTCCAGGAGTAGCCCTTCTTCTCTTTGGATCTCTTTCACTTGTGKTGTGTACTTTATGACTCCTGATCATTCAAATACATATCCAGCTCCYAGTGACTGGAGAACCAGTTACCCTGGAGTGATTTCAGAAATTATGCTAAAATTGCCAGGGAGATGCACTTCAGGGTGTTTTTTAAGTTATTTTTAAATTTTTCATTTCACCTTTAAACATTTTTTCAAAGTATATGAGCTCCTGACAACACAAGAGTTAAGCACACAAATACCTTTAAATCTGTGTTTCCTAATCCATGCTGAATATGCATTACCACCTTAGGTGAAACAAGACTCTTGAAGGTTTAATGTTTGATCTAAGCCCTCAGCTGAAATATATCAAAGTTGGTCAGGTGCCTGCTCCTTTTTTTTTTCCCCCCCAAAAAATATTTCCACGTTTGAAAATAATTATGTAAACTAACACATTTGAAGATMATTATTTAAACTAATAAAATAATTATTTAAACTATTTTCTCTAATGAAAGAGTTGAATTGACCAACATTTCACAAGCTATTTCACCTGCTTTGGCCCATTCTTTTTTTGTTTGTTTTTTTAGCAAGCAAGGAGAGCTGGGACATGGCAGCCGACGTAAAAGCACAACCTTTTGTTGTTTTGTTATACTCGCCCAGTGCCCTGGAACTTTATTTCCATGACAGCCTTCTTGAATGGCATATTTGCTATTTTCAGTTTGCTCTGCRTGTGTTTGCGTCTGTGTGTGTGAGCTGCGTGTGTGGGTGTGCCTGCAGAACAATTCCCATTGATGAGAAAGGCCAGGAGAAGGTTTGCAGGAGATGTTAGGAAATACTTAGAAGGAAATAGTGCCTGTAGCTGCCAGAACAAATAAATGATGAATGTTTACAGCTCAGAAGTGTTTGGAAGGCCTGCTATTCGGGGTAGGTATGTGCACAGGTACTTGTGGATGTGTGTGTACGTACGTGTGTGTGTGTGTSTAAATAGAAAGGTTAATGACTCACRCTGTGTTCAGTCAATGAATGAGTAAAAGTGCCCAGGCTGCAGGCACCAGCTAGCAGACATGCCTGAGAATATCCACCCCAGTAATCATCACCCAGAACCCATAAACTGTGACATTTCCCTTGCTTGGGACTTTCTGGCAGCCCTGCTATTGTCATTGGTGTTTATTTGGTCCTTTRTGATGTTACAAAGGAAATATTGCTTTTTCTTTTGTAAAAGTGTCATGCAGGTTTACAGGTGAATAGTAGTAGTTAAGATAGCTGACTCTGTTTTATTCGAGGAGAAAGCTGGTTAAAAATGGCAGAAGTTTGGTGTTCCCAGAAATCGCTTGTATTTTAGAAACTGATTCCACAACTTGCCAACGTCCAGTTTGACATAAGAGCTCATTCTGTATTCATTTCTGAATAACTGACAGAAAAATTTCCTATTTTCATATTCATATGGGTTATGGATGAAAACCCCCTCCATTAGCCATACAAATAGATCTACAGTTAAAAACTGAAATAAATTTAACAAAAATATGAAGAAACTATATCTGAGCATGAAAAGAGGGTTCTGATCTTTTCAATCATTTGCATTTTTTGCAAAAATGAAAAGAAATAGCATTTGATTTATTTTCACTCCTTATCCAGGACTAAGGCATTTGGCTCTATTGTGTGTTTGAGTGGATTTGCACTCACACCTCAAGTTCCACAAGCAGTGAATGCTCTGAAATAAGTGATGTGTCTCTCTATCTGAGAGCTGAGGCTTTCCTATCTATATGATATCCTGAAAAATCCACTGACCCTATTATTTGAAGACATGCAGAAACTCCTTCTAAAGCATCCAGGAGTTTATTCTCCCTGAAGAAGTGAATGAGTACTTTTTTCTCTATGGAGAGAAAAGTGTTCAAATATTTCCAGAGAAAGGGGGAAGTTGAACCTTTCAGACATCCAACATTCACACACCTTGGATGTCTGAAAAAGTAATGAGATTTTTCTTATGCCATTTTCCCATTCAATGCCTACATCTATTGTTTCCTTGCCATTGTTGTTCTTTTTTAATTATCTTATTTGGAAATAAATAAAAAGTTTCATTTGTTTTAAGGGGTTTTTTTCCATAGATTATTTCAGCAAAAAAAAAATTGGGATACTTTTGTGTGTTAATGTCACAGCAAACCCCAGCTTTTGCTCTCAAAATCTGGGTTGCACCTGTTCAATTTTACTTATTTAAAACTGTAGCAATAGGAAAACTGTGCTCATTAATGGCCAGAACATGTAATCCCTGACCGTGCACAGAAAATACCTGAGCAAATATTATACCTTCCAGATGTGAYTGCTGAGCAGGGACAGAAAGGATTCATCCCCTAATCTCTCAGGTCCTAACTTAAAGAAAGAGAAAAAGTCACACTAGGAGAATATCAGTAATTCTTTGGTGCTTCATATCAAAAGATTTTTTAAATWATAGATATATGCATATATATATGATTTTTAGGAGTCAGCAAATTCCAGTTAAGTTTAGGTTTCTTTCTTCTCTACCACTTTGCCAGATTTAATCACGGATTAAAGCCGAGACTTGCTCACCCCTGGAATGAAAGGTTCATGAATTAGGAATTGGGAGAATCAGATTCTGCTCTGGCCAACTCAGCCACATGTACCCTCGAGCCTGGAAAACCAAGGGAAGCACAGCCAGAAGATCAGTGCCTGGGAAGGCCTCCTAGCACTGCAGATGCAGATCCTGAGTGCACCCAACTCGGGGAGACTGAGGTGGATGGTATCCAGAATTTGTGTCCACTTGCAACATAATGGTTTGCCGTTCACACGGGGATCATGTACGGTTGCACCTGAAAAGGTGGGAAGTTAGAGGATGGTGTGTTCCCATCAAATTACATCAGGGCTTGCAGCCCCAAAACTTGGCTGATTTGGCTTCTGAAGTCCTCTTAGCCAAGTTGTGTGCTGCTTATAATATGCACAGCATCCAGAAACTCACCTTGTCGTGTCTTCATTTTAGTACCCTCACTTTTGAGAGTGAAATCAGCAAGCAGAGCATCAGTGARGATTAAATCTTCACTAGCTCCTCTCTAGAAAGACAAAAATCAACTGAAGGGTGCATTTGTGTGTTTGTAGAGATGAGAGAACAGTCACCAGTGTTGTGACAATAAAGACACACTTTGCCAAAATCTGGGGTGGTTGAGGGCAGAGCTTTATTGAGAGCTGGAGAATAACTCTGTGGGACAGAATCTGAATGTGATGTGGAGGAACATGGTGTTCATCTTTCCCCACAGAACGGCCCTGACAGGTTGAAGCTGAGCAGTAGTATTGTTACACAAGTGTTAAAAACCTGCACAGTGCAGTACCAAACATGCACCACGTGAATGCACCAGGTGAAACCTGCTGAGCCATGCTCATAGCAGCCTCACATCATGTGACAATACTCTTGAAAAGAGGGAGGTGTCYTACACCTTGTAGGATCATAAATACCAGCTGCTGTCCTCAAGTGCAGCTTCAAAAACACTGTGGAAATTGCTTCAGGGTTCCTAAGTGTGCAGATCGGTAGTGTTCCGGTGATTTGTGAGTTTACACACACAACTGAATGTATTTGTAAAATACTGCTTAGGAATCTGAAAAATCATGGGACACCTCAGGTTTCCACAGCAGTCCAGCTCTGTCTTCACGTTGCTTTGTGCTCCAATTACAGATATTTTTTGCATGGCAGTTAGCAAAAGCAAATTAAGATTATAATAGACCCACCTCCATCAATATTTGACCACCCCCAGACAACTGGTGCCATGAGCTATATATGCTTGTTTATCAATAATTTCTTGACTCTCAGCAGCTGCTTGCCCTCCTCCCACCCCTTCCTCTCAGGGTGCTTCCTCCTCAAAAGGTATCATATGTCTGGGAAAGACTTTTGCCATCCCTGGTGGCGAGCTCTGTCTTGGCAACAGAGTCTCATTGAATCATGTCRGTTCTGCTGCCAGCTCTACTGATTSTCCATGTGGACCCCTCCAGCCAAATGGMCATGAACTCACACACCTTGCCAGTTTTCCCTTAATTCTTATTTAGCCAGCCACAAAGAAAAAGCAATCCAAAATATAATTTGTCACTCTGGTCCCTGAAGCATGTAAAAATTAAAATGTCCACCGAAACAAATCTCTAATAGAAGAATAAGAAGGTTGCCAGGAGAAGTTTGTGTTCTTCTTATAAGTAACAGCTGACATTCATAAATGAGATCTAACACTATTCTGTGCCTAGGTTTGGGGTAGTAGTTCTAAGGTATATGAGAAAAGAAGGGTAGAAATGACACAAAGTACTAAAATCAGTTTCTGCACCTGCCAATATGATGGCAGTAAATGTTAACTCTCTCTTTCTAAATGTCATGGTCCTGAGATCAAAACCAGAGAAACCAGTTCTTCATTAACTAGTAAATTAATTGGACCAATTATAAAATTATAGAATTATAGAATTATAAAACACTGTGATTAATGTAATAGGGGGAGATAAGTGCTGCCTTTGAAAAGAAAATGTCTGTTTCTCAGTCTCAYTGTAAGAGCAGATTCCATGAGATGGGACTGATAAATAAAGGGAGAATTGCACTTTATAAGAAAATTAGACCTTTGAGCAGTTTGGATCCTTTAAACTTTTTTGTTGAAATGCCAGTGGTCCTGGTAGATGGGAAATCCAAATAAACATCCGTGTATTTCAGCACTCTGAGCCGACTCTTGATTCTCATCACTCTTTATCCAACTCTACAGCACTGACGACCTCCTTGCCTCCCTCCTTCCTTTTTCTTTTTCCCTCTCTTTTTTACATGCATATATGCACCAACACACTTATTTTTTTCACAGTTTCATGTGAACTTAATACAAATAGAAAGGTTACCACTGAATGTTTCTCTAGAAGAGTGGAACATTTGAAATAAAAGCTATATTTCAATATAAAAATGTTTTGCTGAAAAATTCCAGACCGTCCTTAATAGTTAAGCACATAGTGCTGAGACCCAAAGTGTTTTTGTTAAAGCCTGTCACAGGATTTTTATAATTGTAGCTATGTATGACAAATAATGTTATCTACTTTKGATTAAACAGAGCTTCTAGGGACTGCTGGAAACAAATGTCTCTGTCAGCATACAGGAAAAACATCTTTTTTTTTTCATCATTTGAACTGTAGTGAAAATCTTTGCTCCTAATATGAAACATCAGTAGTAAAAATCAAACAGTGTTAAGATAGACAAGGAGATGGAGGAGAATATGGTTGTGTAAACTGAGAGTATGCCAAATGATGGTAGTCACATCTAAGAATAACAAAGCAGAGCAAAACAAAGCCTAAACTGAAGTTTCTGCTGATGAGCTAAAATCATGAGGATTATGTAGAAATCTCTGCATCGTGAGAGTGTGAGATAGTTCATGCTAGGAAGAAGACCAAGTAAGAAAGACCAAGGGACGGAAACAAAATACTGGAAATTTCAGCAGAGGGAATATAATTGGGATACTCCTTTTATGGGTCTCAGAAGAGAAAATGGATGGTATGTGAAATTGGGAAACAACATATTTAACCATGATTTAAAGGAAATGCTCCTTATGCTGTGTAATTATCTATTAGGACTGCTTGCTAAAATGTAATTGAAGCAAAGCGCTTAGCAGGATTTAAAAAGTTGTTAGATACAGATAATAGGAACATTCATAGTTAATTAGACAGGATAAGTAATGTACAGGATATACTTATGGTTTGCAAGAGCATAAGAGAACTACCAGTTAGTGAAGRTTAGGTTGATGTTACCCTCACAGAGAGATTATTCTGCACCTGTTCATTCTGGGGCTTCACTCACCTTTTTCTGAAACATTTTCTCTCAGACTCAGGGTAAGAAACAATTCTGYGGATCAATGCTATGTTGGCAAATGGCAATAAAAACAGTAAGGTTAAATCTGAGAGGCCTGTGAGAGGCTGAAACCTGCACAAACCCCATATATTGCTCTGGCCTTTAGAAAATGCTGTTGAAGTTGTTGAAACCTTCATGATCTTGGAAGTCTTTTGCTGCTTTGCACTGAAATTGAGCAAAATGGGTTGATGCCTTCCGAAAAAAATCCAGTAGAATCTGCCTGGGCTGCCATGTCTAAGCAGGGTTTTTTTCAAGGAAAACAACCCATGACTGAAACAGATGAGCTGTAGGACAGAGCACAACAGAGACTGACAGATGCACCCCTGGCAGCAGAGGCAATAACAGCTCACTGACACCTGCAGTTCTCTGGGTGTCTCATGGCACCTTGGGCTCCTGGGTCCCTGGATTCCTTTGGTGGCTTTGTGAAACAATGAAGAGGAAGAACAATGGCTTTTTTATTTCATTTCCTAGCAGAACTGAGGATTGGCTGTAGCATTTACTTGGAACTGGTGGATGGGAAGGAATCACTGATCTGACAGTCTCAGAGCTGAACTGGTCCATTTTAAAARGATTAGAAAGTTATAGCTCTCAGCCCAATCCACAGTGAGGTATGAATTTCTCTATTTCTCTATCACAAGTTTCTTCTACCTTTTCAGGGAAACATGCCCATAGAGAAGAGTCTTTCTATTAATTTGCCGTGGTTGTGTGCAGTATTTAAAGTGATTTTGCCATTCAAAGAGTGTTGCAATGATCACAGAATTGACAAACTGACCTACTCTCAATAATGGGGGAAGCTGATCAGTTGAGGGTTACAGAAGAATTTTATTCTTTTTACAAAGGCTGGGAAATGATTTTAAAAAGTGTAGTGAAAATAATCTTTAAAAAAGGTAAGATTACTATACTCACTAAGCCTAATTACATCCAGCACTGTGAAGTAGATTACAATAAGCATATAAAAAGACACTTTGTGGGTCATTTTATGGTTCTTATTAAAGTATAGATAAGGTAGGATATAGTACTCTGCTGGCTGTTTTACCAGCAGTCTGGCCACCCATTATTTCACTATTGTTCTTAGAAGATTGTGTAGGATCTGAAAAATTCAGTCTGTAGTATTYGAGAAACTCTTTTCACTCAATATTTCACACTTCTTTTGTAGTCAGGCCTAGAGGCAGTGACAGCATACACTGTCTTCTTCAGTCCTCTGAAGGAGATTTTTCTATTCCTAAATCCTTATGTTGACTAAGATTTTAAATAAAATCTTCTATCTCCAAAATTACAATGCAAAAATAATGCTGAAAGCATATGCTTGACCTTAAAAAGACTTACATTCTTATGATAACTTTTAAAAGTGTATTTTCATGGCTTACATATAATATACAAATATGTTGAACTCTAATGTCAATGTWATACGTTTCTCTGTTGTCATAATAATTGGACAAAATATTATAAATAACCTTTAAAATTTAAAATGTGGATACATAGYATATGTGTAGTTTAATCAGATGAACACAAAATGACTTAAATTGTTTTTCTCACAAAATGCAATCTGACTGATAGATACATAACCTATGAAACCAATCATACACAGAGCATTGCATGGATGTTCTAGACAAGTTAAGGCTTAAAATCTGCAAGGAAAAATATGACATCTTTAAATTTTTGAAAAGTAACTTTGATGGTTGTCTGTATATTTCCACAATAATATACAATATTTTTTAAACTCTGTTTTTCTTTATTGGGTATCGATATTACTTTCTTAAAAAACAATTGAAATTTTGGAATGTATGTATGAAAATTCATGAATATTTTTAGGAATCTGTACTTCTCCAGCTGAAATCCAATATGCCATGTTATAAAAATCATATCACAGATTTATTTTTTACTTTTTTTTTATTTTATTCTGTGTTTGTCCAATTTATATGTTTCAAGRAAACAACATGTTTTGCAACTGGCAGAGATCTCAATACCAGCTCTGTGCCACAGGATACAGAGATTCTTTTCTGACTCAATTACAAATGATGTGGCTGAGTAATATCAGATCTCCTCATTTTTAATTAGAAGCAACTGAAATAAGCCCAATTTTTAAGACATACCTGTCACTGGCAGTGGTGTTTTCTGATGAAACAGCACCTATAATACTTCTGTGTAGGAAGTAATGAAAAGATATATAAATCTACAACCACAATATCTTTTAAGAAACTTTTTACAAACAAAGATATTTCCTATGAATTTTTTTGTGCTTTTTGAAAAAAATGCAAACAATATCACTGGTCATATTTAATGCTGGAGAAATCTTTTAATAATTCCATGTTAGTCCATGATATTGTCAGTGAGTGAAAAATGGAATATACTCGTGTTTATTCAACAGCCAATGAGGAGTGTGAAGAAGCCCTCTGACCTTGTTCTAATCTCAATTATACTGCAAGAAACCAAACTAAATCCGGAAGTAGTCCTCAAATAATTCAAGGAAGATTTCGATTGATCTTGGAGGAAAAACTGCCCCAGAGTTATTCTTTCACTCWGCTGTGATCTCTTAAGTTGTTCTTMTTGAACAAGGTGAAATAAATTCTTTTTTAATCTCCTTGGAAATGCTTTTGAAATTTAAGGAAAGAAATTTATCTTGTCATCACCACTTTTAATAAGATTCAAGACTTTTGGTTGTTCCTATTGCTTCAGTTACAACAGACTTTAAGCTATCTCATAACCTGTCAGTAGTCTGACTGGTCTCACTGAATAAGAAGCTGCTCACCATCACTAAGAGAATCACAGTTTTTCTCAAAAAGCTTTGATTGTTTTCTGAAATACCTTTTTCTTTAGACCATTTGAAATGCCATAGCAACACATCTTTTTAACAAACATTTTCAATTTCTTTTAGAACATAATTTCTTTATGTATTTCACTCTTATGACTTCTCTTTAGTGTTCATTACCCAGATGTAGTCAGATGATTTTCCACTGAGCCAAGAAATCTTAAAGAGGAAAAGGTSCAGAGAGAGGACAAGGGAAAGGGCAGCAGCAACTCCATGGACTGCAGCTGCATGTTAACACTGGGAAAATTAGTCATGTTTGTATGGTTTCTGAACCAAAGATGTAGAGATGAAAATTTCCCAATGATAATTTCTCAGGTTCTTTTCATACCTCTTCACTTTTCATAAAGATTTTGCCATAGCAACATTAATTGTGTGAGGCTGTACTGCTGTGTAGAAGGTTATCTGCTTCATAAACAAGATCCTTTCGTGTCATTTCTCCACCCTCTCACTGGTTAAGATACAAAAAGCTGTTCAAATCTGGTCACCTTACTTTGTCTCAGACTCCAGGGGTTTCTCCATCCCCATGAGCCCACCTTTCCTGGTGAGAGCCAGTCCCTCCTCAGAATCGAAGGTTCCTGGGCTGGCCAGGTGCAGTGTAACCTGTCTTGCTGCAGATTAACCCTGAATGGTGCCACTAATGGTACCCTGTCCCCATTCTGTGGTGTCACCTCTAGGGCTCTGCTGTGCCCCTGGGCTCTGCTGCACTGCAGGCAAAGGGCAGCCAGACAGCTGCTGGCTTGGGAAGTTTGCAGATTTTGGGATAAAGTCCCCATGGAACTCCAGCCATTTCTGCATTTCCATCAGGCCATGTAGTTTTTCTGATTTGACAGAAAACGTGTCTGTTTGCAAGGTGCCATGCCATTTGCAATGCACAATATCCTCATTTTTTTATCTGTCAACAGTTTGGTATGGCTCAGCTCTGCTGGTAATTCTGATAAARATGCTGGTGATAAAAAAGAGGGTATTCACGAAAGCAAAGGGAGAGGTAATTCAGGATACACTGTTTTCTAGTAGGTTGGAGAGAGGTATCACTCCTTACATGACTCTTTTTATTACTGTACATATTGTGTAAACATAAAGTCTTTCATGTCTGCTTACTTTGTTCATCATGTGGCTGTTCACTTACACAATTTCTTAATTAAACATTGCAAAATCTTTACAGTTTCATCTCCYTGATCCTGTGTCAAAATTCACCTGATGAAAGAAAAGCTGCCATGCCAGCTCTGTGCCCCACAAGGGTTTCAATGACCAAGGTGGCTCTGTTGCGCACTACCTGCAAACTCGGGAAGGCAAAACAGGTTAGATCAATGCATCCTAGCTGCCGGCAAGATGCTTCTATTTGCCATGGAAACTAAGTTTCTCTTCTTGGTTCAAGCACTCGGTGCTGATACTTGAAACTCCCAGAGTGGTTTTATCTTAGAAGTAGCTAGTTGTACGGAGGGAATTTCTTTAAATATTTATAACAAAAGAAACAAAAAAAA
>NW_026623233.1:6540951-6600490 GCF_030028575.1 Malurus melanocephalus | reverse complement strand
AAAAAAAAAAAAAAAAGGAAAAAATTCAAAGCTCTGTCCTCCTGAACATGTAATATTAAGAAGGAGGCACCTTCTGCTTTCAGGAATTCAGACATGTCCTTTTGGGTTAGTATTTCATTCCCCAAAAAAACATTGTTTACCAAGAAAATTACTGGCTGAAGACAATGCGGACTTTTTTGTCTTTCTCTCTTCCTTCTGGCATTGCACTCACTTTTTGACTGTCTCACACCCAGCTGCAAAATAGATCAGTGCTACCAGATCCTGTTTCTGCAAGCAAGCCCTTGGGAAACCTATCAGTTCACACAGCTTTTGTTTTACTCTTGCTTTGTTGGGTATTATCTCAATATTACAGCTGCCACAGAGCAAAGGAATATTTAATTGCTGCTTCAGGATACACTGAAGGAAAGATATTTAGAGCATGCATTAGATTTAAGCACACCTCTACCTGTAGGTAGGTCTTACCGTCTTTCAACTGGATTTAAGTTTGTGCTGCCCCASTGCAAAAGGTGTTGTACATTAGTCTCTAAGACAGGAATTCCTCTGAGTATTGGACTTGCAGAATGGGAAGATCCCTCATACTCACGTGTTTTGGGAAGGAGGAGTCTTTGATATGAAGTAGGGAGGATTTGAATTTTTCAACATATTTTTTCCCTTTCTGTTTCTAGTACAATAGTCCAGTTGACCACAGAGGAGGCTGCCCAGTTAATACAGATAGGAGAGAATGTGCATAAATTTGTGGTGTAGGGTCTCAGTTGTGGGGAAAGTGGGAATCATCTGCTGGAATCAATAAGACTTCATGAGCCTGTTTTATAGACCCTTGTGCTTCCCTTCAACAAGTCACCAGACATGKTTCATAAGTTAACACTTGCTTTGTGCCACATGATTTGTAATATTTCACTTTTGCATTGAGCCTCAAATGAAAATTGCCCTCAAAGACACCAAATATATCATGAAGTTAAAATATACATATGAACATATAAATGCACATTCTTGGGTTTTTTTTGGAGAAACATCTACAGTAGAGATGGGGCACACCCCCAGGCACAGCAAATTTCCTCCTCCCCTCTTCTGTAGGGGTTCATCCTGTAAACTGATGAGTGTTTAATCAGTTACCTTTCATCCTCACCTATGGCAGAAACAACTTCCCACACCTATCCAATCCTGTTGTAACATTTACTGAAAACAATAAAAAAGCTTTGATTTCAGGCCTGAAGAAGGCATTCTCATCCAAAAGGCRGGGAGTTTTTTGCTGGCTAGTTTAATAAAAAATATTACATATTCTTAGAAGGTTTGCCCCACAGACCTTTTGGGTATTCCTTCTACAGCAATGTAAGTAAAGCTGTGCTTGGCCTTTAGAGATTCAGGATTAAAAACCTATGCCCCCTTACAAGTGCTCTTGGACTTAACATCTGAATGTCCCTAGGCACAGTTCGGCTCTGAGTGCAATATTAAGCACAACTGGTGTGTAAATAAATAAATATAAAATCCTAAAGAAGCTTCTCAGCTATTTCAACTGCAAAAAAGAGTTCCTCAAAAGATTGCTCGAGATACCAGCTCTTGTATTAAATACAGTGGAACACAGTGTGTTTTAGCATTTGCATTTTTGTTTGCATTTAACAGTTGCATTCATGTTCTGTGCACCTACTGTCTTATGCTAATATCACCAAGAGGAGTTAATTTCAGGTGTTTTTCTCTCTATCCTGGGGTAGAGCTTGTTAGGTACCAACAGGCTGAGCAAAGCACAAATCCAGCAATASAAACCTCCACTTAAAGACTGTTAGGTCTCCCTACAGATTTCAGCTCCAAGAGACCCGACCACACGTCCTCCTCTGACAGCAGCAATGTCTCAAGTGGGAGTGCTTGGCAATCCCCACYGCTGTCCCCTGTGAAGATTTGCTTGTGCCAGCACTTTTTACCCCTTTTCAGCTTTGCTCTGTTTGTGATGGATGTGGGTCAGGCACTGAGTGTCCGAGTAGCTCAGCTGGCAGATCCCAGAGCCAGTAAATCCCAGCAGTGTGACAGTGACAGCCCTGAGAGKGGGCTCTTCACCACTTCCCCCTGCAGAGAGGGAGTGCTGACCTCATCCRTGAAGATTTTGGTTGTCTTTTACTTCCTTTTAATTCTTTCGCCTCTGAATCCTTTTTAGCACCACAACAACTGGTTGTGTAGTGGCAATGTGTATTAGGGAACTGGCATAAGAATTTATACAGGAAGGAATATAAAAGGAAATATTCAGTCTTAGAATATGGAGGTTTTATTTTTCTAGGCATAAGTGAAATTATCCAAATATGGAGGAGGACTGTTTTCATGCCTCCCCTGAAATTCTTTTCTGCAGCTCATTGAGCTTCTGACTCATTCATTCTGTGCAAAACAGAGTGATTACATACTTTAAAAGCCTGTATCTTTATTGCTCTGTGTGTACTCTCCCCCCTCCCCCTTTTTTTTTTTTGATAAGTCAAATGGGTAAAAATAACGATTTTTTAARATCTATTTACAGTCCAGATCTCATTATGGACAAATATTAAACACTGTTTCATAACTTTTAACAGAAAAAAACCTTATTGTCTGAGGTATGAAARTGCATCTTAAAAAAAGTATTTCCTTTTTTTCCTGTAGGAGCTGTCACTGACATCCTGCTGCCTGGATATCACAGGAGCACACATTCCTTATTGCTTGCCTAGCAGTAGGGCAGGCCTAAATACAGACTGGGAGACACTTCCTTGGGAGAAGCTGATCTTCACAGCAGCATTTTCCAGGCCCTGCTGTAGCTGTGTGGAAAGAAGGAGTTGAGCAGGCAGGCGATGGCAGCATGGGATGGTCCCACTGCCCTTCTGCATGRGGGACAGACTGGTGGGTCAGCACACACAGACCAATTCTCCCTGCAGGTTTTCTGCCTCTGAACAGAGCTCACAGCCAGGTAAAAGGGATGTGCAGGGCCCRGTGCTTTGCAGCAATCTGATGCCAGCTGCTTGAGCTCGAGCTGCTTTGCCCTGTGCTTCAACCTTGGCTCTTACTGGAAGAGACTGCAGCAAGACTCACTTCACATTGTTCTAAGTTTTATTTCCTTTCTCTGACCATTTCTTCTTTCCTCAACTTCTCCCCATCTGTCTCACATAATTCCTGCTTCATCCTATGCTGAGTGACTGCTATCATCAGTATGTGTCATCATGTAGATATTTAGACATCATTTAGACATCTTGGCAGTGTCTTTGTCACTGAGGTTAGGACTTAATTGTCACTTAGGACTCGGAGATCTTTCACTATCTAGTGAAAGGTTTCAACATCTTGCATTGATTCTGAATTGTATAACAATACTAAATAATTCACCTCAGTTTAGCATGTTCATCAGATATTCTTTGGCTGTTTTCTGTAGGAATGACAGGATTTCCACAATTTCTGCTCTTCCTGATAAACAGCTGAGCTGAGGAAAAACCAYGCAATTTTTGCATTCCATGAAGCAATTTGTCCAAGATCACACTGGATTCCAGAACCTGTGTCACCTGTCAAGTTGCAATAAGATAACAGTGCGACAAAGTGGCATTATCATCTCTCTTCATTCAAAACAGTCTAATGAAAAGTGTGCAAATGTTTGACTTTCACATGAATTGCATGGTCCTGAGGTAACCAGACTAGGAGAAAAGTCASCCTTCTGAAAGGGAAAAGTCTGCACACACTCACATCCACTGGCACAAACTTGTCTTACCTCTTCAGTATCACTGAAGCATGATGCCACCGAAGCTTTGTGCCAATAAATATCCCCAGGACAGGGCTGCTTACAAGTCTACCATTCATGAAGTTTGCTAAATATTCACTGTCATGTACGATATTTCAAAGGCATAACAGTAAGAAAATATGTGCTATTTTACAAGGGTGAGCTAAATGCATTTCTTCTGCCCTGTGCTTGAGATGAAAAGAAACCAGGCAATTAAATAAGGAAGTCTGGGGCCCTTTTTATGGCGTTGCATGTGACCRCAAAAGGGAGAATGGTAATTGCCACTGGTGTGTGATATCCTTTAGCAACCTGACTCAGAAAATATCTCTGCATCCTAGAATGCTGGTGTTTTATAAAGCCTGCAGGCACATCAGTCTTCAGTAAGAGAGCTCACCCCATTAAGGCATTTAAAATTAATTTTAACCCAGGGAATTTAACTCCTGTCTTTAAACCTTTACAAACAAGTTGAAAGCTGATGTGCCATAAATTCGTGGTGGTCTGTAGAGGTTTTTTCATAAGCTAAACAAAATATAACAATTACAGGGGTATTCAGCAAAGCCCAGTTGGTGTGTATTGATAATACACTTAGAGAGGAGTTCTTTCTACCTTTTATAACAGCTACTGTATGTGTAAGGTCTACAGGAAAATGTCACTGTGATAACAAGTATCCCTTAAGTCAGGCATGTTATAATGAGAAGACAATGCTGCTCCTTTATCTGTGTGACAATAAAAGAAAAATGTAGGTATCCTGTCCCACAGCCAGGACATGGTAATGTAGGTGCAGTTTGCCATATATCACAGTGCTGAAATTTGTCCYGTTCTGCTGCAAAATATAGGAAATTCTGCTGTTTGACTTAATGTGCTCCTTCTTTCTGAAGTGTTCAAACAAATGCACATTCATAGACTTAAGATGAAAAAACAGGATTTCAGCTCTTCCCCATTTCACTTCACCATCATGTAGTGATAGTGTCTGATATGAAGCCAGTACCTAACTGACCAGGATTTATCTTCTAGACTGGTCCAATTTTCCTCCTTCCTTGTCTTCATGCAGTAAAACACTGTTGGCTCCCCTCTTCCTTGCCAAGGACTCTGACCTTCACCTGCTATGCTTCAAGCAAGTACTGAGTGCTTTCAGTGCTGCTATTTCCCTGTGCAAGCACACCATGATGGTGCTGAAACTCTTCCCTGGAGCTGGCACACCAACCCTGCTGCTCCCTGAGCTGCCCCCTGTGACCCTGCTGTGCTGCTGTGTTTTTTGGCAGCTGTGCCCTGCTCAATCCCATTGCACCAGTGAGTCTGGGGCTGAAGCACCAACAGCCTGTGTGTGGGACACTGCCTGCCATCCCACTGGGTTTGCTGATCCAGCTCTCTTCAGGGTTACATTCCAGACCCGAAAAGTGAAAAGATCCAAGCTAATAGCAACCCCCCACACTGCCCCTAGCACTGCCCTAAAAGCAGTGGTGGTATTTTTTAAATGGGATCAATCCTACAAAGGAGCAGCTCAAATGAAAGAAGATGGGAATCTCTTAAACCAGCTTCCCTGGAGAAATCTTAAGTGAACCCTTATGTTCATTTATTTTCTGTTGGTATTTACATGCTGACTCCAGTCATAATTACACTGCAAGTTCCTTAGGGCAGAGACTAGCCTTTTGTTTGGTGTTAATTAGCAGTTTATGCAACAAGGCCTCTGTGACTTTGCTTCTAAGTGACACAAAAATCAATGTGTTATGTTTTTCAGGTTTGGGGGAGGTTCTGGCAGTCTTCACACAGAGAAGATTGACATGTGGTTGAGGRTCATAATGCATGCACATTAGTGGAATGCTGCTGCTAAAATGATAAACAGTTATGATTCATTTGATGTCAAGACTTGAATGATCGTGTTAGGATTTTGTGTTAGTATGCTGTGRTCTAGTCACCCTCATCTCTCCAGGCTTTATTTCAGACAGTCTACASAGTCAGTAAAGGAACAATGCATGGATTTACTCCCAGTTCACATTTTCAGTGTTTTCTGGAGTGGTTTGTGTTGAAAACATATTTATTTTCCTATATTAAGGCTTTCATTTCTGGGAGATTCTAATGGGCTGCTAACAGTGTAATGGTTGCCAGGAGCTGCTACTGACCAAGTGTCTGTGCTCTTCTGGCTCAGATCTCCAGGTCAGTTAGAAGATGGTAAATATTTTCCACAGAATTTTGCTAAGGAGCTACAAAATCTGGTTTGAGTGGAAAAATAAATAAAATCAGGTGTATTTCAAATTTTCTGTGCAATACTAAAACCGTTTGGTTCTGAACAAAATATTCAGTTTCAGATGTTTAACTAGTCCCTAAGAAAAAGTGAAAAAAGGAAATATGCTATGTGAAAATATTTTTCTGGAAGCCAGTTTTTCATCAAAACTTTTAAATCATCTGTATTTGTGACAAACAGAATACACATGGGGATTAAAGATATTGTTTGTGCAATATGTCAGAGGAAGAAATTTAGAGCTTTTTCCAAGCATCAGAGAAATTTTAGGAGTTCTCAAACTGTTACCAGTCTCATTAATCACCCTGGATTTTTAGGTATGTATTTCAAACTGTGCTAAACAATTAAATCAAAGTTAAGGCCAAAGCTTGCCTGTGAATATTGCATCTGCAGTATCCATTTAAGTCAATGTGAAGACAAAATTTAGCTCTTAAGCCTTTTAACTGATAAAGTCCTAAAATAGCTTTGCAGGCAAGAATTTCCTGGCAAGACTGGAGTTTTGTAAATCTAAAAGCATGCAATCATATTTCAATGTAAAATAGCATATAAATATCAAGCCACATCTTGAATTGTAGCCAAATGCCACACTACATCAAACACAGCTCAGAAGTGCTATATACAAAATTAACTTTGTCAAGTTTCTGTGTCGGTATATAATAAACACAGAAATTTGCACATACATATGTGTCATTGTAAGAAATTGGAAGGTGCTGTTGTCCTTTTTGTCTCAGTTTTAAACCCTTTTGCTAAAAGGAACGTAACATTTAACTTTTGAAGTCAGAACAGGATGTAAGTAGACAGTATTTCAAGGAGGGTTTTATGTCTAAGGCTTACTGCCACTGTGCAGTGCTATATCCCTCCCGGGGTCACATGCAGCTCAGTCAGAGGCTTTATAMGAGTCAAGTGAAGTACTTATGAGTTTAAGTAGCACAGAAGTTTTTATAAAAGCCTTTCATCCCTGTTTCCACCCCCCCGCCCCTCCAGTCTGCATAAGTCTCAAAACCCAGTGAGAAAATTTAACATGTCATAAAGTAATAACATAATTAATMTTTCTCAGAAACTATTTCATTCCTATTTGGTTTTACACAGAACCTATGCATACCCATCCTAATTTAACATTGTATACGCTACAACTTCTAATTTCCTCTCCCAAACCTGAAGTTCAGTATTCTCCACTGCTGGAGTTCCATCCTGGAGGAAATGTTAAGCAGCTCAGTAGCGTTACTTAAGTTATTTAAGAGTAAATTATTTCTCTGGATGGGATTTGCAGATGAGGGCTTAGAGGCTGATGCAATGAACAACGCAAAAGTGGAGTTTGGGAGGTGACACTGAGGATGATGTGATTGTAGCAGTAAATCAAAGCCATCCCTGCAGCAGCACTGTGCAGATGTCAGTGTCTCTGCTGAGGCCAGAGGAGAGGACTTGGAGGCAGTCAGGGCAATAACAGCCCAGACTACTGTTTTATCTGAAGGATGGAAAACAGAAGGCACGAGACCAAATGGGAATGAGCTCTGAGGCTGAAGAGAGAGATGATGGTAGAGTACCTACAGATAAATTGTCTCTTTTGTCTGGTATACATTCACACTGTGGGCTTTGATGCAAGATCACTGAAAAAAACTCAACAATTTGGCAGTTAAGAGTCCGAAGAGAGAAGAAGACAACAAAAACAGACATGAGTGGGACCTTCCTGGGCTGTAACTGACTCTGAAAGAGAGGCAAAAGTGAGGACATCTAAATAAACTTCAACTCTGACACTCAGTGAGCTCCTTCCACCTCTCACTTGGGTGCTGAAGTCCCTCAGAGCACTACCTGAACTTCCCAGATGATTCAAAGATAATGACAGTGACTGAGTACCAACTGAGCAGAGCTTCCAGGGTGGTTTACATCCTTCCATGGAGCAGCTGCAGACAGCAGTAAGATGTACCCTTTGCCTTCTCATATGGATGAACAAACACAGCCCTTGGAAGCAGCAGGGCTGGGGGCTGAGTCTGATCATATCAGCCATCCTCAGCCATCCCATTCCCATTAGGAAATCAGAGCCCACAACACTGCTTGTGGGGAAATGGCTTCTTTTGGCTTTCACTCTGTTTACTGAAACAGGACCTGTAGGGAGCTCAGTTTGTGGACTAAYACCTTCTTATAACAGAAGAAAAAGGCCCTTGCACTGATGACYGAGTTCTTATTTTACACACAGCAGTTCTAAAGACACCAGCTGCTAGCCTTTCCATCAAATAGTAGGAAAAGAAAACTATTAATTCCCGTAATTCCTGCTGTTTATTTCTAAAAGCAATAGTTTTAAAAAAAAGATCCTTCATTGAAAAGTAAGTTATAGCAGATTTTAATTTGTGAATGTTTTAACTCTTTCAGAGGAGAGCATTTTTTTAATTTCTACTTTTGTAAAACAAAATACATTGACAAGCTGAGAGACTGGCTTTTCCCCTCTTTTTCTCCTTGAAGAAGTATTATCTTCTTGAAGAAGCTTCTATCAAACATACTGATCACAGTTGAATTCTACCTTCCATGCACCCCCATCTATTCTAGAATTCAGTGTTCAGAACACTTAACTTCCTTACACAAATAGAATTCATTTTATGGAAAAAACAAAAGTTTTTCTGTATTGATTAGTAACTTGGGTAAATTGAAAATTYTCCTGCCAAATGACCTAATTTTAAATACCAAGGCATGGAGGTTTTGCTTCATCTTTCACCACTGTTTATTTAAGAATGGCTTATTCTGTCAATTCCACTGAGGCTTTCTTGTCTAGCTCCAGTGAAAGTGAGGRAAAACCTCACAGGCTTACTGAGTCTGAAGGCTTGTGCAAACAATGCAASCCTATGTGAGGATTTATGCCATTTATAACTCTACAACTATAAATACATATACACTCACACAGAATATATAAAGAAAACTTTTAAAAAGGGCTAGGGAAGAATTGCATTTCAGTAAAGCCGAGTCAAAAAAGCTTGACTTACTAAAATTTGTTTTGATAATATTTAGCTTTAGTATTTTTAGTATTATGGATCTTTTAAAAAGACTTTTCAGAAGGTCTAATAATTAAAGATATAATATAGTCCCTGCATGCAGGCCCCAGCCCACCTCATGCATCTCTCTCATGGATGACTTGGGACATTCATAACTTTGTCACTGTTATGTAGACCTCTTCACACAACGACTGATTTTCTTTACTGCTTAGAAACCATGCAGAGGTTTCTGAGAAGGACACTTTATGGTGGCATGCTCAGTTATGTCCCTTCTSTCACTGTTCTCTAAGAATCCAGCTTGATCAGTTTGTAGTCTCAGGTTGCAAAGCTGGTTTAGGAGCTCTTCCTTTGCCCGCCTTTGGCTGCTCACTTCTGTCACTGAGCAGAAGGTCACTGCCCCCTCAGCAGTGCTGAAGCAACAGATWCATCACTGAAACAACCCAAGAGTTATTTTCAAACAACTTTATGTATTGGTGGGCTTTTGTTCATTTGTTGTTTTAGGTTTTTAAACCTGTTTTGGTGGCTGGCTCCCTTCCATGGAATTAAACCAGCACAGCTGAGGAAGTGATCGGTTAGAACTATGGGGCAAGAATAAGCAGCAAATGCAAGAACCTCTTAAATCAGCTGCCACCTGAAAAAAAGTTCCTTTAACTACATCGTTGTGTGATGTGCTGGGGGAGTAGAAGAGTATTTTTATGAATATAACTGCAGTGATTCATGTGTTTGGTGTTCTGGAATGTGTTGAGCATATGGTATTGCAGGCTTTATGTAAGTGACCTTGCAAGTTTGTATTTTTAAATCTATTATGGAACAACTAATGAATAGGTTCTGATTTCTCCTTCCTACTGGGATATATCCTGAGCTTCTGATAAGCACACTGTTCGGGGCAGAACCCACAACTATTCCTGTAGGACTAGCATTTCTTTCATCCCAATGGGAAGAGGAGTTCTCCACAAGATCTCTCTGGAGTTTTTTGCTCTTAGCATATGTTAMCTTATTTTCTTTTTTCCTGTGGGAAGAAATGATGTGAGCCATGTTAGCAATGAAGACATATACTGTATACAAAGTCTTAACATTTTCCAACGGCACTAATAATCTAGGAATCATCCTCCTGTTCTTGTTCCTTGACAGATATCAGACTGTGATGATAGCAGTGAGTGAAAGGCTGCAAGGGAGCATTACTGAGCCCAGAAAGTCCATCACTCCTGGTGCTGTGCYGGTGGATATTTCTACTGTGGGCTTTTGGCTTGGCATCCCAAGGGTGCTGTGATGAAGAAAAGAACTTGGTCTGGATTTGTCATTTAGCTTGTTGCCCACCCCAGTAAAAGCCTGGTGCAGACAGTAAGGAGCAGATTAATCTTCCTGATGAGTTTCAGTTTAGCAGCAGACACCCAGTGTGTCGTGTCACAAAACATGGGGACCACAAAGGTGCTGATGGCATATTGTAGGCAAATACATTTCCTCTGTATTGCACTCGACCAGACACTTAATGATTATGTACTGTGCTTAACTGGCTTATTAATAGTGTCCTCAAAGTGTGATAACTGTATTTTTTTCATGACAAATAGTTAATTCTAAATATTACATCAAATGGTGCTGAAATCTTTTAAGTCAAAGGCCTCAATTAGTATTTTGTGGAGTTCTGGGCTGCCTTTGGTGACACATACGGTCTGCAGGGCCTCAGATGCAGAAATTGATCAGAATAGCTCTTCCAAACTAATTATTCCTCTGAGGCATTCTGCAGGCACTCATCCAAAATGTAAATGAGCATGTTCCAGAATAATTACTCTACTTACAAAGCAGGCTAAATATCCCAAAATGAAATAATTTCTATTCCAAATTAGACTCTTTTTATAGAGGAGTCATTCTGTAATATAGGAACAGCAAGGAAGTATGTAGAGTGTGTGAAGATTTTGATTACTCATATAATCTGCTGTCAGTAATTTCTCCAAAAAAGTCTTATATTTCTACATTTTTAAAGCTGTTTAGGGTGTGTGAGGTTGCTATAAGCACATCTACAATGCTAGATGGTTAAGTCAGATGTATTTGTACCAAGTRAAAAATAAATCGAGTTTGAGTTCCCAGGTTTGCATATTTACTGTGGCGATAAGATTTTTTTATAGTTTGAGTACAGCACATCCAATGTAATGAACTAGTTTACTTGCTTGAATGATAAATTGACTAAGGCCCCATTTAGATGAACATTTATTTTTGTGGCAGAGTGTGTTCACATGTCATGTCTCCCCATCCGTATGSTCTCCCATTGTACAGCTGCACAGCGAACCAGGATGAGAAACTCATAACCCAGAAAAACTCTCAGGAAAAATTCACCCTTTTAATCTGTATTAATTCCTCACTCTGCTTTGGGGCCCTTGTTTGGTGCCTCACAGAGCTGAACCATACGCGGTGTACAAAGGGAAATGAATGGCAGACTGGCAATACCAACCCATCTTCCTTCTATTTTGTTGGAGCCTTCCATTGCTTTTGTAAGTGTCGAAAACTTTCTGCTGTTAAAGGTGGCAATGAATGATTTCCAAAGCAAGGAGCAGTGAGCGTGTGTGTAAATCCAATTGTTGCCAATCAGTCCAAAGGCATAGTTGTGAAACAGGGTCATATTCCTTCATCASCTTTCAGTATTTATATTAATTACAGTTGAGTTTAAAACTATGTGAGCTTTTACTTTTTTTCTTATAAGATACTGAGCTAACGTCTCAATATTTTAGCTTCTTCTCCCAATGGCCTCTCAGAATTTGGTTCAGGTCTCTACAAGCAGCATGGCCTACCTGAAATTATAACACCACAGTTCTAATTATTTGCATGCAAAATTATAATGGAAGAGGGTAATGATGCCAAAAATGTTCTCTTGTCTAGACAAAACCTTTCAAGGCTGTCAGGATGGGGGAAGGCTTCTGGATTTGTCTCCAAGAAATTCTGCGCTCCCACCATGCAGCACAAGCGCCCCGAGGACAGTGCCTCTGAGACAAGGCAGACCTAATGATTATCCTACATTGCACTAAGAATTTTGGGTTTTGATAGCGTCAGAATGACTGCTCACACGTAAGGCCAACATGTTCTGGCTTGTGCTGGCTTTACTTCACACCTGACTTTTGCATCAAAAATTACTGTTCGTTATTAACCAGAGCCTTCTTCAACCTGGCCAAAACTTTTAATTGACAACCAGTCTAGAAATACATGGATATATCAGGTGTGGCCCCACTGTAAACCTAATCTGCAGAGAAGCCTGTAAGATAGAACAGTCAACTGTGAAAAGATCCCTGAAAATATCTTCTCAAAGGCATCTGGCTAATTAATGAGATGAAATTCGAGAAGCTACAACCTTAGGAAATGTTTAGTGAACGCTGGTGCACATCTTTATGCATGTGCCAAATTTTTCAATGTATAGCTCTTCCATTGCCAGGGATGTGAATGTGAAAATGTCTAATAAGTAAGCCTTGAGCCAAGCAGAAATGAGACAGCCAAAAAAATCTGGCTAACCCACGACACTTTTTGATATTTCTCTCCAGAAGACGTCTATAAAGCATTACATTTTAGGACCAAGGCTTTTTATTGTTCCTAAAATGTTAGCAGGAAGACCACAGTAAAAAACCAGGGCAAATAAATCGTTATGAAAAATCGTTACTGAGCAGACACAGAASCCAAATTAAAAATAGGACTATCATCACTTTATTAAGAGTCAAATTTTTTTAAATGCCCACAGGGCAGTGCTTCTTTCTCTTACTTTTGCCCCAGGACTCAGTCCCAGTTCTGCACTGTTATCCCCAGACAAGCACACACAAACACGTACAGACAGCTTTATTTTAATATGCACACGTACCCTGCACAGCAGAAATTGCACATGCCATATCTTGTGAAATGTCTGCTGTCCACAGGCTCAAGCAGTCTGCCCAGGAATGCGAGTACAGGCTGTGCAGTCACTGCCATGGCTGTGAGATACCATCAACTGGGTCAAGTGATGGGTGGCCGTGGTGCAGTCATGTGCCTGCCGTGTGTGCGTGTGGCGAGTGACGGGGGCATCTCGGGGCACCGTGTGTCACATGCCAGGAGGGCGAGAGGCAGGGATGGCTGTGCTGCTGCTCTGTGCCATCCCCGTGGAGGCACAATGAGAACTGGGTAAATAATTGGCTCCTTTCCAGCTGATGAATGCCAAATGCCAGCCGTAGCCTCAAGTAGGAGAGTAACCATGGCACTGCCCTCTCTGTGCGTTGTGTTGGCTTGTCCAGGCAAGAGATTATCTGTGCACAAACACTGGGCTGATGATTTCTGACCTTTAAGTCATACCAGAGGATTTTGATCCTGCTCTGTCTTTATGTAGGGAGCTCTTGAAGGGAAAAGACAACCCTCTGGCACACGGCACTTTGAGAGCATGRGCTTTGTAACTGCTGTCTGAACGTGACCTGAAGTGAGGAGACACAACATTATCTAGTAGAGAGGACTCAGTTCTGAAGAGAATGAGGTAGAATTTGAGGTTTTGTTCCTCCTGTGAGATGAGATATCAGCAATAGTAGAGAAAACCAAGGATTTCTGAGGCAGATGKCAGGGGTGGAAGATAGGGGTATTAATTGCTCTTAATTTTATTTGGTGGCCATCTAACCTGTTTCTTACTACAGTAAGTGGGTCTTGCTGTCATTTCATATTTGCTGTATTATTTATTGTCCTACTTTCTCAAAACTGGTCAACAGCAAACGTGGTAGAAACTTCCTGCTCTATGATAGGAGTCACAAGGAGGCACTATTGAAAACTGGGCTAAAATTAAAGACAGAATTGACGCATTAGAACCTCTAAAAAACTGAAATGTATATGACCAAGCCTGCARTTTTAGACTCTCATTTAGGTATTGCCTTGGCTTGAAAGCATGGAGTTCCTGATTTGTTCCCGATTCTGGTAAAATTTCTTTATGTGAACCCATGGCTATTCTTTAAAAAACACAAAACTAAAGTAGGAGAAGGGACAGGAATCCACAAATACTCTTTTGTGCCTTCAACAATAGGCTGCAGAGTAATTCTTCTGTCGGTATTACATTCTTGTCTCTTCCACATCCGGGACAGCCTCTGCTTTCACAGGGAGGCAGAGGAAAGGTAGATTGTGGTCTTCATGGAGACCAGTAGCAAAATATTCTGAAAAAAAAACCAACCCTGCAGTAATCTGAGAGAATCACAGCTTGTTTTAGGGAAATGAGAAAGGAGAGGCCTTTCTTCCCCCCAGCACTCACACACATTTGATAGAACAAAAGTCTTCTAGCCTAAACCAGAAGCGATWAGTGGGAAAGGCTAAGGAAAGAGTTCGACTGGAGAAATGATTGCAACTCACTTGCCTGGACAAACACACAAAAATGAAATAGGAGAGACAACTGTGCTGATGAAAAAGTTGTAGAGAAATCCAGAAATATCGGTATGATAGCAGAATTTTCCCTGAATAATTGTCCCCAAGCAGGTATGTCATAAAGAAAGTYGGGTGAAAGATAAAGTGCACCAAAAGCTGAAGCAAGGGAAAAGTTCTATGACACAATCATCTCAGAAATTCTGCCTACCAGCATTTGGATTGAAAAACATAAAGGACAAAAATGAGCTTGGGGTGCTGTGAGTCAAGACATACCATCATTTGACTACCTCTCAATTTGCTTTATACTTCACTTCTGTCCTGTTGGAGTGGGTGAGGCACAAACTCCCTTGGATTCCTTAAGGAAAGATGTCCCAAGTGTTTTCCTTAAGGAAAGATGTCCCAAGTCTTTGTCTGCTTGCGTGGGGAAGTGCTGGTGGAAGGTGGAAAGTTGGAGCGCAGCCACCCGAGGAGAGCGTTTGCAGGGGCTGTGCAGGCAGTATCAMATCACTGCCAGGGCAGCACATGCCTGGGGCCAGTCCAGGTCAGGCCCTTTGGCCAYAGTCCCTTCCACCAAACTCCTTCCTCTCTCCTGACATGGGGATGAAGAGCCCTGGCTCTGCAGGGATGACCTCAAGGGGCAGTCTGGAGACGATATCAAATTGTGTGGCCTCTGCTTTCTCTCACAGCTGTTGTGCCTTGTTCCCCTGCTTGCTCCAAGCCAACAGCAGCCTCACCTGTCATCAGTATTCAGGCTCTCAAGCTCTTTAAGCTCTTTGCTGAAAGATGCTCCCCAAGTGTCAGATCCAATCAYGCCTGAGCCGCACCAGTGAAGGTGCAACCCCAGTAACAGTATGCAGAAATTATACCGAAGTGATAAATACTTGAATGATTAATCATTAGTCATATGATTTGCTCTGATGAACTCMACTAGAATAGCACTGCTATCTCAATCCAGGCTCTGAATGGAAGCAGGCTGGTTGCTGCAGCATCTAAAGGCTGGCACTGCCCCAAGGCCAGCCCTGCCTGGGTTTCAGGAGGCTCTGTCCATTTGTGCTGCCTTCTGACCACACTGCTGACACCCAGGCACAACCATTTCCTGGGATTTCCTGGAGACACACCTTAGGAGACTGCAAAGGAACCTGGTGTCCAATGAAAGCTGGAACCCAACTTTCTCTCAGTAGTAATGTGTTTGCTAACAGTCCTCCAAACACTCTTACTGCAGGTATTTTTTCTGTACACTCTGCTATCAGTGGGCATCTCCCACAAAGCCAACAGAGACCTGGAAAGAGCAATGACTGTGCTAATGCCTGGTTAATGGAAGTGAGAGAAAAGTTATAATGGCACCAGCTTTTGAGAAAGCAGCAGCAGCAAATGTGGCAGTTGCTTTCTGACTTTTGAGTGTGTGGATGCTGCTGACTACTGAGAATGGCAGAGAATTGAATCACACCATTAGCTGGACTACATGGCCACGTCTTCCTTCACGAGCTGCAGCAATCTCATGTCTCATACTTCTGTAAAATCTGGGAAAGATCCTTGAAGGCCAAGGAGTGAGCAGCCCCTTAGAGCAGTTAAAATACTGCRATKTATGTGTGTATTTAAATGCATATGWGTGTGCATGAAAATGTGCCTGTAGTAGAGACAATTATATCAGCACACTAACAGGAAAGTAGATGGCCTTTATTGTTTGAGTACAAGTAGTCCTTTGAGTAATAGCAGGGTTGTGTAACAGCGTGGAAATTTAAAGCTGAGCTCTGTTTGCTCTAACAAATGTAAGGCTGGCACCCTGTCAGTTATGACTCAAGCAGCACATTGTAACACTTCRACCATACTGAACTGTGCGTCACAAGAAGACTTATTTCGTACTCTGCTTTCTTGCTTATGGAGGTAGCAGAGCATAAGTAGCAGAATGGTTTTTTTTTTTTTTTCTTTTTCCTGGTAAGCTGTGGGTTTCTATTTATTTTCACTGGGATGCTTTGTAATAGGACGATTGCCAGAGTGGCTTTCTTAGGAAAACACCTTATCCATGTAACAGTGCTGTTTCCAGAGTRCAACTCTGCTTTACATGGTACTCCCTACTGTAAGCATTGGTGAGGTAACAAGGTCATAAAAATCAGCAAAAAAAGAGATTTAAAGACTTCCATTTCACTGTTGACTAATGTGACGARACTAACTCCCTTTGTTTTCCTCTCTTCTTTTCTGAAGACCACTGAACAAGCAATAAAGCTGGARCAGCTGTGATTTCATCCTTACTTTACCTCTGTTATTGCCCCATGCTTTATAAAGATTTGTGGTAGTCCAAAACATGTAATACTAGCAGTTTACAGTGTTGTKTTTGGGGGTTTTTGTCAGATTCTATTTAAATCTTTATTCTCAGAATTGCCAAGTGTCTCACGTTAACTTTTGTCCTGAGTAGCAAATATTTTTTATTCATCCTTGTATTGTCATAATTTTAAAATCCCTTTTCCTACAAGCACCAGCAGCAGGAGATATGCCAAACTGCAGAGCTTGTCGTGGGTATCGAGAAACAAGTAGCCTTATCCAAAAGTGCTTTTAACTAAATGTTACTCCCCTTTTGTTTTTAAATTAATTKATACGTTTATACAGAAATCTTATTCTCTGAAGGCCTGAAATCTTAAATCTCCTTAAATTAGACCTATATGCAAAAGGGACAGGTGTTACCTTTGGCAGTGGAATTTCTGGATCATTTAGGTTCTTTGGAGATTTCTGTGTAAGTTATACGGCTATAAAGGAGGTTACAGTCTGCTTCAGGTTGTCAACAGTATAGAAGAAAAACAAGGCTAAGATAAAAACCGTCATTTTCAGTACTTTGGAGAACACTGAAAGATTTGGACATTTTCAGTATGCCACACTGTTTTCAGATACTGTTGTGATGCACTTCTTTACAGTCCCTAGTAAGTAATACTACAGGTAAATGATGCCAGAAAAGAAAGTCAGATTTCCCATGGGAATGTTTGATAAACATGGATTATTTACACTACCAGTCCCACAAAATTATGTTCCAGATGATATTTTAAAAACTGACTGCAAATGGTTTTTAAGTGGTTGTTGTCATCTGTGGTAATATGCAAGAGTCTCTCAGTCACAAAACAGCCTGAACCTTATTAAGATTTCAGTATATTGACTTCAGCTGAAGACTGTTTAAATCTGGGCTTTGACTGGCTTTTTGAAAGAGATTTAGCTGGGAAGTGGCCATTGTCCCAGCTGCACACTGCTCAAAGTTCAACCATAAAAACAAATAAGTTATTTGTTATTATAATATAATAACAATATTATATAATTATAATATACATATATAATAAAATTTTACAATATAATTGTAAGTTATTTAAATGGGGTTGMCATCCAATCCTCTACTGCTGCAATTTCCAACATGATACATAACTGTAAGATCAACATTCACATACCCCCACCACCAGTTTCTGACTGTAGGACAAACTGTAAACAAAGGAAATTCAGGGATCTGTCCTCCTCAGCCACTGCTGGGAGATGGATGGGATAGCTGTGAGTGCTGCCTCAGCCATCGCAGCTAAACTGGCCAGTGAACACAAGCCTGAGCTTTTTTAGAAATTGAGTTGTAAGTTTATTGGAGCTGGAGGTGTCCATGTGTGTATCTAGAAGCTCCATTCAGAATTTATGAGTTCCCAGACAAGCAAATAGGTAAGTTCTAGAGGGACTGGAATTAGGGCTGACAGCATACTACAGAGGCCTATTTGGTACAATCATTGCATCAAAGATGCTGATGTTAAAAAAAACCAAACCAAAACAAACCCCAAAACTCCAAAAAAAAACCCAAGAAGAAAAGAAAGGAAAAAAAACAGAGAAAAATTTGACAACAGCTGATGGTGCAGATGACTCAGGTGCTTCTTCTGCTTCTTTTCTTCTATTCCTAGAGAGTCCTGTTAAGGCTGTAAAATAGCTCTGGGCTATGTCCTTTCAAATCACACCTACCAGTCATTCCTTCCTCCCTTACTCATTGTCTCATCACTCATCCGCTCCCATCTATCCATTTGCTAATGTCATTCACTACCTAATTAAAAATTATCTTTTTGTCCACATACTGAATGAAGGATTCAGATAGCTCAAGGAGTTTTATTTTCTGTTTCAAACTTATTTTTCCTGCACTCTGAAAGATTTCCTCTCAGAGGTAAAGGTGCGGAAACTTGTGGAACTTGGAAGGAGCTTACTCCTAGCACAATTTTCATTCCCCAGAAATGCCTCAGGGCAAAGAGCTTTTGACCTTCTCTGTTTTCCTCCCTGTTGCCATCAGAACATCAGAAACTCCATAGGAGCAGGATGAACTTTTCTGCTTCCATGAGATTTCTCACTCACTGCACTTATAAAGCATGTGCTGAGCTCTGAAATGCACCAGACTTAAATTATCCCTAAGGTTAGTCACAAAAACAAATCACAAAACTTTTTTATTAATCATGTTTCAGTTCAAACACTTTCTGCAGTGTACTCTGCTCTGAATTATTTTATAGACAAACCCAAAACCAACAGAATGAAACTTTTTAGACTGAAATGTGACATCAGCATTTTTGGTGATGAGAGTTCCAAATTATCTCTTATCACAAAGAAACTTCTAGTGCTTAACTTACTCCACAATTCCAAAACTTTAGATAATATTTCAGTTTACCAAGCTTTGTAACTTTTTGGTTTTCTTCAACATTATAAATTTCCCTTAAGTATAGAAGATTGTCCATTTTTTAATGTTTCTTAATATTCATCATTATTAAAAATGTCCAAGGCTTTGAAACAGATGTAAATAGGAAGAACTTCAAATTTTTCACAGGTAAAATCTGATGTTTAAACAAATGTCATTCATTTTTGCTTGATTCTTGACTGTTGTATTTGTGTGCTGTGAGTAACATAAAGACTCATTAAAATTTCACATTTTTCTAGTAACAGCCTTGAAATCTAACTTAATTTTTCTTTCTGGTTCTAAATASAGAAATCCTTTAAAAGCTGTGAAAATCTCAGTTGTAACTCACCCTTCTCCACCTCATTTCCTCGTGAGATTAAAAATGATTTTTCATATCTTGCTTGCAGAGGACTTACCCAAATAAAATAAACGGGTCAGTAAAAATATAATTTGACAGCATTTTTGTGCCCAAGAGAAATTCTCTTGGAGGTTTAAGAGAATGAGAGCAAAAATCAAACTTGAATCAAGCAGTGGAGAGAATGATAATTATGGACCTGATGCCACGATTTCATCTTCCACTTGCAAAACGCAAATATAGTCCCATTGACTCGTTTRAAAGGCCAGACATCTGAATAACAAACCATCATGTTTGTAAAAAAAAACCCCACAGCTTTCTGAATAGTCGTGTTTGCTCAGGATCAATGTATTGAGTGAACTGAGGGAGGTAAGTTTGTCACTGTGGATTTTATGATACACTGTAAATCTGCTGACAAGGTGCATTCATGTTAAYGGAGCTGGACCCCAGCTGCTCTATATTTCCAGGTACAACATATTTATTTTTATGATTSCTTTAGTTCATAATTATGCTAATGGACCGAATTCTGGTGGTCATGGACAACATCTAAAAATGACTTGCAGGTAGATAAAAGTAAGGTTTTTCTAACATGCCCTGGGAAAAGAAGAGGGAGATTCATTCACACRTCCCTGTTAGTGTGGTGGGCTCTGTTGCTGAAATTGGGCTCTGGTCAACGGGTTTTGTTTGCTGTCAAAGTTTCCTCTCCAGTGCTACCTCATACACCCCATACAGCTATCTTGAGTGCCTTAAAGGCAGAGAACGATCTTGCCTTTTCCAGCTTCCTCCCCCATGCTCGGAGAGGCCTTTTCTCCCTCTATTCTCCCCTATTCCCTGTTGCACAATGCCCTGTGTGCTTCCCTACACAGCCCAGGTGAGGGTGGCTCTGGCAAATCCAGCAACTCCCTATCTGTCACTGGAAGGAAATACAGCAAAGAAAATTGTGGAACCAGTGGAGCCACTGCACCAGGGGGGCTGAGCTGAGCACCTTTTCCTTCAGGTACAACCACTTTCTACCTCTGCTACAGCCTTGCACGACAGAGTTTTCAACTTTTCCCTAGAACAAGAGCTATTGTTTTTGTTGGTTTTTTTTTTTGGTTTTTTTTTTTTTTTTTTTTTTTTCCTAAATGACAATAAACCAGTCCACCAGGCTTTCAGGGGTTTGGTTGTTAGTATTCTTTTTTTTCTTCAGAGACAACCGCCGAAGACAATCGTCTGATAATCTTATTTTGCTTTGCATGTAAGGACTGCAGTAATCTACCAAAAGCCAGTAAATCACAGGCTGAGGCTTTTAGGCATTGAAAATTTTGAGTGAAATCTATCAGATTTTGTCAAAGAGCTATGAAGAAGCKACTACCTMTGAAGAAGAAGTTGTTATAATAGAGTGGAGCTTTCCATCCTGTTTTCAAAGAAAAATAGGCAGCAGGTTGACATAAAGCTTGTAAATTCTTGGGAAATATTTTTTGCATATGYTGTCCAAGCAACAACGTTGTCTTCTCCTAGCAGACCATGCACTGGCAGGATGTTGTGCAGGGTGGGGATCAGCTCCCATCTGAAGCTGAGCTCAGCACCCTTCTGGGCTCGGGCAGCAAGGTAGGGAGGGCATTTTTATCTCTGCAAGGGAGCTGGGGAGAGCAGAGCTGCATTTTTATCTCTGCTGCCTGTGGCTGCTGGGAAGAGCCGAGCAGGAGCCCTGGCTCTGCTCCCTGGCTGGGCTCACACACAATGAGCAGTGAGGGYTCTGCCAGCTCCCGCTGCTGCCTGGCAGATGTAAACAGCCCCTTAGCTGGAGGGTGMCCGTGGTGTTCAAAGCCAGCACACATACATACACAATGAATATTTTTATTCCCTCGTATAAATTGTTAGACATTTGCTGCCAATTATTTGCTAGAAGTTAAGGCTTAAAAGCTTTCTGCAGTCATTTTCCAGCTCTATTCCTCCCCCATCCACCAAAAAGAAAAAAAGTAATTAATCTTGTTTTGTCTCCAAGCATTTCACATTTTGTAATTTTTTAAGGTGATATCTGGCTGCTGGCACTTTGTTTATATGACAGGAAGAATTTTTTTGTTTCCCCAGGCAAATGTTCTTCCCCTCACACATGTCCTGTTAGCAAAGGGGGAYCTGATCCCCCAGGGACATGAGCTGTTCTGATCTACCTTAGCTCAGCCCTCAGGATGAGCATGGCTGGCATTTTGGTGCTACCAGGAGTCTTGCCTGAGTCAAGGACTGCAGGAATAGGCCAAAGTCTGTCCAAAAAGTGAAGACAGCAATAGTCTCCTTTGGCATCTCTTTTGAGGCCTAAAGGCTTTAAACATTACATGAAACCTGARGTTCTGATTGATATTTTGCTGCTTGAACAATTGAACATTAGCAGGGACAGGAATCTGGCACTCTGCTTCCGCTTTTTACGGAAAAGAGGGATAAAGTCTTAAATTTAATAAGACATTTAATAATAATGTCTTTGACATTGATGATGAAAAGGCATCACTGACTAATGCCTTTTCTGGTTAAAAGAATCTCTCACACTCTGTACTAGAAGTACCTCTYCCTTTCTCTCTAAGTTATAACGTTTTGGCAGAGCTTCAATCTATTTCAGAAATCTATCGACTTAAATTTATTCCTGTCCTTCTTGGCATTCTCATACCATGACAATTACAGGAGCCTTAATTTTTGTTTTCTTCCCCAATTTTACTGTCAGCATGCTGGAATAAGGACAACAGATTTAGAAGGTATAGTATTCTGACATATTAAACACACCTGCTCTTGGAAGTTGAGGGGAATAGGTTTGTGAATCATCAAGTTGCTTGTAATTTCATACAAATARTATCTTCATGGTCTGCAGAATTTATTTCATCTCAGCTCATTGTTCAGGGTATTTTTGTTTTGTTTTTGTCCGAGATGGAAGGTGGCCTTTTAATTTTGTTTATAATACTACTACTGCTGTGAACATGCTACCAGCCAAGTACTAAAATTAAAACAATACACAAAACACATTCACAGAGCTCACTGCAGGGAGGATATTTGATTCCAAGTCTGTGCAGAGGACACGGAGAGGAAAAGGGACTAACATTTGCCAGGTTACTCAGGGTCGTGGCATAACGCTGTACCCAGGTGAGCTCCCTAAATCAGCCTTCCTTGAGGATGGGTTCTGCTGCCAGCAGTCCAAGTGTGGATTTTCTCTAAGCAAYACCGTATTTGGCTTTCATCAATGACTATTGACAAATATGTTTAATCTTTATCACCTTGTGGTTGGCTTATAGGTAAAACTTGCTGCCAAAATGATCTTCCTGCTCCCACATAAATCCATGATTGTATCTTGTGCCTGTCCCTGATTTTTGCACTGTGATTCACTCGTTTTAAACTCGAAGGTGCACATTGTACACCAAGAGTGTCTGCTCAGTTTTGCTGCTGGAGTCTGTCACTGCAGCAACAGGGAGCTCCATGAWTTCACTGCCAAAAGGAGGGGTTAAYAYAATGGAATGAAACCCTTTATTAATTTAAGCTCCTATATCAGTTTCGGTGCCTTTTATACTGCTCAGGCTTTTGCTGCYTGCCAACAGTATCTCTAATTGAAGCTTGAAACATCAGAAGAGATGTCCATAACCTCAGTAGCATTACTCTGCACTGGAATGAGTGGAATGTTGGCTCTGCACGGGGAAACCATGGCTCTCCTTGTTAACCCCTACTGATAAAGCAGTGCATGAAAGCCACGGATACATCTCATACATAAATGCTTTTGGTTTGTTTGAGCTGGAAACTATCACAGCTCAGTGATCTTTCATTAGTTTACCAACAAAAAATGCAAATGGTGGAATTTGTGGGCCAGTGCCACAGCCTRGTGCAAAATATGTTGCAAAAACATTTCTTTGCGTTCTCTTCTGTTGTTTAAAGGAAATAAATAAAATAAATTGTTCTGTTTTTTTTCAMCAGCTGATTTTCAGAGCACTTACATATTTAAATGTGAACTATACACCTTTAACTAAGAAGTAAAATTATTGATCACAATAGCAAGAAATACAAGAAAACATATTCCATACAGGTGAGAAATGCTATATTAATTTATATATTTTCTTTGGATGATGGGTAASTCTTTGCTTGTTGGTGACTGTTTAAGGGCTATATACATCTAATTTAACTTCCACTGAAATCACCATGAGAGTAGATTTGYTTAATGATTAGGTATTTACAACATTTGTCTAGGTAATATATTAAATCTCTGCCTATTTTCTGCATATATATATACATGAGGTTGTGAAAGAAATGTTTCCTGGAAATAAACCTGGAGTGACCACACATTTACAGAAAATGAGGCTGCATTTTGTGAGAAGGCACAAATATGTGTGTCAGAAATGTGTTACACAAATGATGGGCCTGTGTTTCAGATGAATGTGGGGTTTTTTTTATTTTTTTTTTTAATTTTTAGATTTCTTTTTAATGCTTGTGGTACATCTCTATCAGCAGCTGGTGCAATGCAAAGTGGAAGAACTGAGTKTTGTCTTGCTATGATCTACTGTGGTTCCAGAATTGTGTATCTGCATTGTATCTTCAGAACAGAACAAAATATAATATAATATAGACTAAAACAGAATATTTCAGTTGGAAAGGACCTATTATGATCATCCAGTCCAACTGCCTAAATAATTCCAGCCTGACCAAATATTAACCCCTTTATTAAGGGCATTTGTCCAAATGTTTCTTAGAAACTGACAGGCTTGGGGCATCAATTTCTCTAGGAAGMTGTTCCAGGGTTTAACCACCCTTTTGGTAAAGAAAGGGCTCCTAATACTAAGTCAGAACCTAACCTGATGCAGCTTTGAGCCCTTTCCACAGATCCTATCACTGGACCCGAAGAAGAAATCACCACCTCTCTCTCCACCTCCTCAGGAAGCTGTGGAGAGAAATGARGTCACCACTCAGCCTTATTTTCTCCAAACCAAATCTGTCCAAAGTCCTCATCCACCCTTCACAAGACATTCTTTCCAGYCCTTTCACTGGCTTTGTTGTCCTCCCCTGGATGCATTCCAGGACCTTCACATCCTTCTCAAATTGTGAAGCTCAGAACTCCACACAGTACTCCAGGTGAAGACTGCAGACTGCATTTCTGTGTTCCTCATTCATTCTGTTAGTAGCCTTCTGTATATGTGATATAATCCACAAATTTCCCAAGTTATATCAATGATGATATTTTAATATATCATATTATACCACTTATAAATAAATGGCMTAATACAAAACCAAAATATACACACCTTGGTATGTGCACAGTAATATATTTGCCTTTTCCAGACCTCCTAAAATTAGCACTAAGAAGGTCTTGCTTCTAAAGTCATATTTTTACTTCAATGCAAGGTCTTTCTACTTTGCCCAGTGGGACTGGGTGCTGCTAGGTGGTAAGTACCACTGAAAAGCAGCCCATTGACTTCTTTTAATTAATGACATGAAAATAAGGTCACTTTTTTGCAAATTGTGTGATTTGTTGTGCTTCAGTGATCGTCCCAAAATGCTGTATAACATAATAATTAGATAACAAAAAGATCTATGAGTTCAAAAGATACTTGTTTGTTGGAGCTGTGTGATACAAGCTGTGTGATACAAATGTCAACACTCAATAATTTATGACTTTGTAAGGTGATTTTGTTTCAGAGTTCAAATGCTGTTATTGTATGCCAAAAGTCTTTCAAGATCGTGTGTTCAGAAGTCTCTTAAATAGCTATATATTTCAAGGGGGAGAGGGAGCATCAATTATTATATTAGAAAAGATAAAAGGCCTTTTAAAAAATTACTATTATTATACCTGAGTTTGATACAAAATAGATAAAGCAATTAAGACAAAATATCTGCAAGGTTTAGATTTAATAAAAGTAGACACAAGGATTTAGCTATTCTAACAAGGGTAGAAAGAAATCTATAGACAAGGGACAATCTGTAATGTAGTAAGTAATCGACTTAGTGTGGAATGATTCATGTCTCACCTGCCTGTGAAGCACAGAGAGGGGATATTCCAGAGCACAGCACACACTGTACCCTGCACTGTAAAACAGCAAATGTCTTTAGGCCAGAAAGAGCTTATGAGAAGGGCACAAACACTTTAAAYACTGCTATGAACAGGGGAGCTCAACCTTTCTGGCTTCAAGCTTGCTGTAACAGTAGCTTCCATGCTCAGTGGAACATGATGCTTCTCATGTGATGAGGGGTAACCTTGAAGATGCTGACCCATGCCAGGTGACTGGAGCAGAATGTAAAGTGTCCTCTGCCAGCTCCTCTGCCTCATGAGATATTGGTACCCTTTAACTGAGTTTCAGTGATATATTTTGTTTTGCAGTTTCACAAATGTATGCAATTTCCCCTTCTAAATTCTACCTCATAATGATTAAGTAATTAGTTTTTCTACCAAATATGAAGAGAAATTCTGATATCACAAGGTGGAAATTCTCCTCAGAATTCACTTTATCTCTTAATAATTGTTGTCAGTTTTCAGCAAAGAAGAAAGAAGAGAGACAACACTTTCTCTGAAGGTCTCATCTAGTGGATAGCTAAGACTTTTTTTAAGAATAATTTAGTGAGGTGTTATTTAAAATTTTTAAGAATTTAAGCAATAGTGTTGAAATAGCTTCTCAGCTCCAAATACAGGAAATAAAATTCCTGGTATGTCAGCTACAAACCTATTAGTGGTTTGGATGAGATTTAGGAAGACATTTCTAGACTTCCTTGTAGAGGTTGTCTTTATCACAAGAACCATTRTACAAGACTTGGACCTTGGAGTCATCATTGTAGTTTCATTTCAGGAGCATTAAAATTAGTCTATTAAGTTGTCTGTAAAATCAAATACTTTAAAATGGTGATCAATAGCAGATTAAGATTATGTCATTCACAGACTGTGTAAAGAAAGAMCACGGTAAACTGTCTGCATCTGGTCCTTGGCACCATTTAAACTTCTTGCCATTAACCTTCATAATAAAAGGGCACAGGGTAGTCTGCAGATGATAAAACTAAAGGGTTAAGAACAGGGAGATCTGATCCTAAAAGTTTGGGATCACTTCTCTCCGACTCTTGCTAAATTTTATTTCCCCAGATGCTAGTTTGGGAGGACATCTGGAGTGCTTACCCACATATTTCAGGTAATTTTAACTTTCTCTCCTACTTCTCCAATTAATTAATTACAACTCCGGAGGCCCTCCTGAAGTGACCCAATGTCCAAAATATATATACTGTGAAATACATTTCTTAGCAGTTCAGCTTATCCTATATTTGTTCTGTATCACAAGAACTTCAGACATGAAACTCAWCTTGTTTCTGTCAGTTGCCATAYTTCTACAGGATTTGCTGGCGAGGAACCAGCCTTTGGTAATATATATGGGCACCATCTCCTTCCAGATATATTTGTAAAAGCAGTGAAAAACAGTGGAAAAGTTGCTTTTCTGTTAGCCCACTGTTTACCTGAACTTGTAGTTTTGTCATCTGGCATCTTTCAGGTAGCAATTCATTGTGGTGGGGCAGTGAGCACAGGGGTTTGGCTGCTGAGGCTTTCTTTGTGTTCTGCAGTAACCATGTTCCTGTTGCCAGGGGACCATGGCCAAACTGCTGCTTTTCTGAAAGAAAACTGCCAAGCTCCTGCTTGAAGACTGGAAAAATACACTCAATAGGTAAATCCTCAAGTGCAACAAAATATGGGAAGCAAAACTGTTTTCCCAGTGTTCCAGGTCTCTGATTCTTGACAAGTTATGACATCGTTTTCCCTACCCTTGATTACAGCTGGGTAGGTTCAGAACATACAGATTGTTGTAAATGGGAATGGGTGAGATGGGCAGGAACCTGTACGCAGACCCTCAGCAGAAAAGTAAATTCACTAAAGCGTTGTCTGCATTTGTGTACTTCAAGAATTTAATCATTACCAGTCAACATSCAGTCTTTGAAATCTAGAAACTCTTCTGATTTGCACTACAGAGGAAACTTGTCCTTGGGCATCTTGTTCCCTTTGTTCTTCTGGATTCTTATTAATATCCTGCAATTTACTTCTAATAAATTTTAGCAATACGAAACAATCTGACTATAAAAATTACCAACATAACTTTTAGCAAAACAAGCCCTAATTTTTGAGATACAGGCARCACTTCATACTGAGGCTGATGGGAACGACAACATAGGATTCCTTAAAGTGGTCTGAGGTTTTTGTAACTAAAATGATCCATTTTATTTCATTCTATACTTAGCAAAAGCTGTCTTACATAATTGCCTACTTGGCTTCATGACACACTAGGGAAACTGAGAGTGCTGTTCTTAATGACTAATAAAAGTGTGTTGAGCTTTTCACTGATACTTGAATGGGGTTTATGGCTCTCCCCATTCAGTATTCTGGAGCTTTTAAAAACAAATTTTAAAATGTATCTAAACCAGTAGTATYACCTTGCAGCTAAATTTTGAAGTAAAATATATGTATTTGGACAGTATTGCTGATTTTTTTCTAGCTATAAATTTAGAAATACAGGATATTCTATGCTTTGTGTAAATCTTGTTAGTTATGAAGTTGCTGGAAAACTGGCTTAAATCCACAGCTTCTAGGTAACAAATAGTTCTCACTCTGCTTCTAGGTAACAAATAACTCACACTTTGTATTTCCACATGTAAAGGAATAGAATTTCTGCCATCTGTTTCAACAATTAATTTATTTTGCAGTAACTTCAGCTGTTGTCTGCAGTGACTTCAGTAACAGCTTTAAAAACACTCTGGCCAGACTTGCCAGTAATGTATTGTAGGTTTTAATTTCTTTGTTTTATTTATGGGAGCCACCACTTTTCTAGAATTTTTTAAGGCCTACAAGAAGAAATTAATACCTGTACATCATAAAAGGCAATTAGAACACAATTTCTTGCTTAAGAGAGATCAAAGTCCATAAAGAATAATCTTTATATTTCTTATGTGGCATACTTTACCTTTAGGATTTTTTTTTCTGACTAATGAATTTTGGTGTGCTAGTCATTGACAATTTATTCTGAGCTGTTATTAGAAGGCCTGAACTTTTTAGAAGAACTTGTGTTTTCCAATCTTTTGATTTGTCTACTGTGAAAAGTTATCCAAGAAGTGTTTTCATGGCATAAAGTGCTCAGTGAAAAAAACTGTGTTCAGATACTCTTTTCCCTTTTTCATCCTGCCACCCTGCACTGTGGCATGTGGCTGAGAACAGACCCTCAGCTCTGCTGAAAAATTGTTTGTGGCACCATGCTGTGAGGTTGAACATGAAACAAAACCTTACAGATAATCTCTTTGTAGTATGGAGCCGTGGCCCAGAAACCACTTGTCACTCTAGACACTGCAGGTCTTCCTGTTATAGAATTTGGAAAATCGTCCTGCTGTGTTTATTCCACTTCTAAGAATCAGTTAAATCATAGTCTTTGAACTCCTTATACATGTCTCCTCACACAGCACACTTACAGAGATGTTATTCACTGGATCTTCTTTTCCATTATGTCTGCATGTGCAGATCGAATGAAAACGTGGAAGCATTTGCAGACTGCCATTCCCTTCTGTGACTGTTCTTTGAGGCTGAGGGTGTAGATTCCTTCATCCAAAAGGATACAGACTGTATCTGATCAGAATCTGGCAATTACTTCTGTGAAGAAATATTGCAGTGTGATTTTTGTWCTGTAAATTCTGGTTTTGTTATTTATCTGTCTGTTCGCTGTGGGTGAAATTGCAATGAGAAAAGTAATGATTTTACTTAACAGGGTAAAGACATTCATGATCAGAAGCAGGAGCTGGACAGTCACACTTCTACATCTCGATACAGGAGGAAAAAATTGTATATTGTGGCACCCTRTTGTGACTATAGCTCTCCTGGTAAATTCAAGCTTGATTAAATATTTCTGGAGAGTCTTTTGCTGTCCAGTGCTTCCAGTGGGAGCCACAATAGGCAGCACTTTTGYCAAAGGATAATACATGGGACACTAATTGGTCTATGGCAGTGACAATCATAATCTTGTCAAAAAATGACCTTTGTTTAAGCAGGATTAAGTAATAGTATTTAAATGTYTCTGTCGATAAACGTTATCCAGTATCAGCAGTGCTCACAGGCAGACATTCAAAGAAATCAGAAATCTTGACTTGTTTTTCTCCATGCAAYATGACTTTGATATTTYARCTCAGATTGTGCTTGGTTCTATCCYGGTACAGAACAGGCTGAACTGCAAAGCACAGGTACTTGTGGGAATTTAGGAAATGCTGATTTGCTGGCACTGATCTGCTTCTCAAGGGGACGTAAGATCTTACCTTTTTCTTTCTAAGAGGGGCACTTTGCTTCTACTCTTAATCCCAAGGGTGTTTTGTTACAAAAGTCAAACTATTACACTGTATCATTGTTAAAGTTAGCAAATTTTTTAGATTTTTATTTATATGGATTGATAAAACATGGTGGATAAGATTGTTCTCCAGGAGAAAGCTGACATAAATCCATGAAATAGTATTTTAAGATAGGACATATCATTATTCAAGATGATGACATATTAGCAATTATTTTAGCAGCTCTTTGATCAACCTATGAGAAACAATCTAGCATCTTTAATTATAGTTTTATGTACTGTTGATACTTGTGCTATAAATAAGGAATTACACGTAGGTCACTCAACTGTTTGGTTGTGAAATTGTTTACTTAACATACTGATGTCATTAAATTGTTATTCCAGGTCACTGGGTAATCACACTGGGTAGTCACTGGGTAATTGTCACAAGAAGGAATCATTCTTTCAATGGAATCAGTTTCCAATTCAGTCCCTGAATTCCTTTAGTCACAGATCTATTTTAAGCAAAATATACAGGACTGCAAGTGTGTTTGTGTTGTTTACACTTCTCTGCATGAAATTCATGGAATGATAGAATGTTTTGGGTTGGAAGGCACTTAAAAGATCATCTGTTTCCAGCAGCCCTGCCATGGGCAGGGATGTCACACACCAGCCCAGGCTGCTCAGAGCACCATCCAGCCTGGCCTTGAACACTTCCAGGGATGGGCATCTGCAGCTTCTCTGGACAAACTGTTCCAGTGCCTCACCATCCTCACAGTACAGAAGTTACTCTTAATATCTAATCTAAGTCTAACTTCTTTCAGAAATCTACTGTCCTTTGTCTTATGCCCTTTCAAAAAGTGGCTCTCAGCTTTCAGTATTCAGTATTCATTCAAACATGAATAACGTTTTTTGGCAATCCAGTTTCTGGATTCCCACCTGAAGCCTTCTGGAAGCGTAAGAAGGGCACTCAGGTCTCTTGATATTGCATAATAAAAGTGGGATAAGAATGAGTAACTGGCCTGAAGTCCACGTGTTTCCTCTGACCTGKAGCCACACTGATTCTGGTTAGTTCTTATATAATACATGCCACAACAAGCAAGATGTGACAGGCCAATGCAGAGCCGGGAAGTGAACTATCAAATCACTGTGGCAATCATTAAGATCAGGGCTAGAACTCCCTGCTCTTGCTTGTTTAGCCAGGTTACCTTCACTGAACTCCCCAAGGTTTGGATCAGACATCTGCATAGCAGTGCTTGCTACTGACCTATTTGGTAGAGTAGGAATAGTACATGGGATTAATGTAGTCTTGACTGATGATTCACAAACTCTTCATGGAATTTATCCTCTTGTTCCTAATAAATGTAATGGGAACAAGAATTCAATATGTCTAATTTGATTAATACTGGGTAAAAACCATGGCTTTGCTAGCTAAAGGGCAAGTGYGAATTCACAGTTTCACAAGAGTTCAGTTTCAGTGGTAAGACTAGTTTAATGAGTTCCCATTCATTTTCCTCCTCTCCATCTCAGCCAGCCCTTTTCTGCCCCAAGTTGCTCATTCCCACRCCCTGTCCCCTCCAAAGCAAATGTTATTTGTAATCCAAATCAGTTCAGTGATCCAGTTTAGATTGCAGTTCCACAAACAGTTGTGTTGACACAACTGTGGAGGTGGTACAATATGGGGAGGCAGGAATGAGTGGTTAGGGACTGCACATTGTGAAATGACAGCTTGAAAGTGATACCTGGAAATGAAAGACTTTTTGCGTTAGGCCTATGGAACCATTATCATAATTATACATCAACAAAACAGAACATAAATCTCAGTAGGGAAAGTCAACAAAATAAATCACCTTGTCTTCATACAAACCCTAAAKCTGGGTTGTTCTGGTAATCTGCCTTTTTCTGCCTTTTGTTTTGCCAAGCTGAAGCAATAGCTRAAATGTTCAAGACTGTCCTGAAATATAAAATGGGTTGCACATGTTGTTGTTTTCCTCCCCCCGTCCCGAGTGAGTTTATTTTTCATTTTKAGTGTAGTTGTTGAAATCTGTCATTCTACTGCTCATCTAATTCCTCATTCAGTTTTATAGTTAAGCAGCAATTAGAAACTATCACTGGGGAAAAAGAATGTTGCAGCTATTTTATGTGATTCAGCCTCATATAAAATATAAACTGTCCAAAAGTAGCAGTAAGAGAATTGAAAAGGACTCATTCTTACTCAAAATMAAAATAAAATGTTAAACCCTATAGCTTAGAATGAGTGCTTCTTCTCATAATCGTTTCCAAACAATGCACAGTGGGGCTTACAGTGGAGAAAAATGAAACCAGATTTTCTTTGCTGAAAGAAYAGAAATGGAGGGAACTCAGAAGAAAGCACAGTAAAGGCAGCAGCTGTGTAACAGGTAYGACAGGTCCTTCCCACATCTCGGCATTCTCTGGACAAAGCCCTCCCTTGSAGAGGTTTGTAGGTGGACACATTTGGTAGGGACAAGCTGATGTAACACTGTGAGTAAAYGTCTCTGGCTCCTCTCTTTTGCCCCACAGTGGTTGAGAAGGGGCAGTGGAGGGATTGGGGTGTGCATTCCTGCCCAAAACACCCTACCCGGGTGCTGCCCTTCCGAAATGCACTGCCCTGCTATGGAAGCTGCAGAGCACTTTCTGTCCTTTAGAAGACCTCCCATGTGAACCCCCAAATATTTCTTCAAGGTAGGAAATAAAACCCGAACTAGTGGTTGGCTCTCTACTTGCTTTATTTTTTTTTTTTTTAACAGCTTTACCTATTAATAAAATAAAGCAGAAGGAGCCAAAATATTTATCTTCCGCTTGGGGACTAACATCCCACAGAAACTCAAGAGACAAAACGGAAATGTGAGCAATGAGAAACACACATATCAAACCCTGTTTTTTTAAATCAGGAATGAAGTGGGAGCAGGAAGGAGGCAGGACCACTCAGGCTTGAATGAAAATATATTTGCAATAACTTTTGTCTAAAGTCTTTTCAGTGATGTTTTTAAGAATAGAGCAGACTCCCTTCCTCTCACAGAAGGCAAGACGAGACCTTAAAATTTTATTTTACATTTCTGTTTCCATTGTGATATGTTTATGACTTGCAGTAATTTTATGATTGCTTTTCAGTGGCTTGGAGGCATAGAATACGTTTTATTTCTATATCAATATCACAACAAATTRCATTCAGAAAACTGTTAAATCTGCTAGGACTTTTCATTGAAATTTCTTACCTAACCCATGGCACATTCATTCTGGCAGATTTATTGTGTGACATTATCCTCCCTCACCCCATCATTCCTTGACATGACTCTTAGCCTCTTGTGGCCCCAAGGGCACGGAGAAGCTCCCTGCCCTACCCAGGACCCCATATCAGCCCCCTGGGACTGTCAGCTCCCACCCTGGTGATGTCCCAGCCCAGCTCCCCACAGCCCTGCCCCACATGGCTCTGTACCCCACTGGGATGGGGTAGGGATGCCCTTCATACCTGTTACCTAAGCCTAAAGGTGAGGTGTCCCCAGGATTTCCATTACTTGTCAGGATCTCAGCTATGGATTTTTTGGCTGTTGCTTTGCACCATGCACAGRAATTCTGTGTCCTTCACAAAAGGTACAAGTTATGTGCTCAAAGCTTTGCCTTTTTGTATCACTTCTCATACTCCTAGCTAAAAAGAAGCCATGCAAGAAGAGCACTGTGAGTGATGGGCGTACAGGACCTTCTCCTGAAACAGAAAAAGAAGCTTATCAAATGGGAAGTGCCCTGTGAGCTCTTATAGGACAGCAAATTCAGGACCCAGGCCAAGAGCTGGATAGACAATAAAATTAGGAAACAAAATTTTTTTGATCTGAATAAAAATTCCAGAGTGTTCATTAGACTTTAAGAGCTCTCAATATCTGTGGATTTTATAGTTATGACTAAATTTGTTTTCAAGGTTTTTTGCACTGCAGGGTTTTCGTATCATAGAAAACAGGTGTTCCTGGTGAGGTCCGTGAACAATTTTACTTCTGATAAAATTTTCCTTTCAAGCCGTTTGCTTCCATTCCTTTACTGATATTTATCTCCTCAGCTCTGCCAGTGGAGTCATGGATAAGATTTTACTCAGTAAGATCAACAAAATGTTCTAAGCTAAAAAAAATGCTCCAGAAAGAAAAAAAAAAAAAAAAAAGCCGTCCTTTCAACAGAGATTATTTCTCTAATCTAATTTAGAGCATGGCACTGAACACACATCGTCCTGCAACATGGGAACAGCTAAGAAGGTGATAAATTGTGGTACAAGGAGGGAACGAATAACGGGTGAGAAAGGACTGAGAAATTTATTGAAGTGGTTTTGTCACCAGAGAAAATGAAGYCTGGAATGGCACTACAGGCCTAGTCAAAGTAGGGCTGGACAATATGAAGATTAAAAAGAATTGATAGCAGCCAGGGTCTCATCTATATGAGCATCCCACAGGATATTCTGCAGATGCTGGGCAATAGCAGGGAACTTAAATAAATAAAGTGCTGGTAAAATAAGGCTCYGAGGGATAAGGTTATTTTGGTTACAAAATTATGATACCTCTATCCTTCAACTGAAAATCATTATTTTTCTAGTGGAAAACTAAAACAAGTGTTTTTAAAGTGCATCTTTGTGCACCTGGCTTGATTTTACAAGAAATTTATGAGAAACTTACCCAGGAATAAGAATTTAGAGCTATGAGATTCTGAAACTTTACAGGGAAAGCATTACCTTGGCTTGGAGAAGAGTTTTGTTTGGTATGTGTARGTGTTTGCTCTGGTTCATTAGCTGACTCCTCCAAGTCCACGGTGCTTTCAGGGCAGGTGCTGATTAAGAGCTTAGACCTTTGTGATTATAAACATGTATTTATAAAGAGCCAAGGCAGTTTCAGAGGTTTGCACCTGCCATGTGGTTTGATGGTGGAACCATTGGTGCAGGTGCTGTGAGCAATGTTGAAAGGCTTTCCTGGGCACAGATCTGGTTGCTGTCCATGTGGKTGCCAGTGGGTTCAAGAAAGGAGAAAACACTCCTGAGCTATCCCTGATGTCAGCTGAACTCGGGGGACAAAGACATGCTGCTGAGGATTAGTAGCAAATCTCAGAGTGCCTAATTGTAAACCCCATTTAGATCCAGAAACGATCACCTCTAGCACCTTACAAACCAAATCAGCTGATACAACTTCTGTGCTTCACCTGTTCTTTTCCCTGGATTACGCTGAAGTGAGATGTTACAGGATCTGACTCTTGTCAGAGTTTAGGAAATTAGTGTACTGAATGATGGGCTTAAACTCCAGAATTTCCAAATGTATCTGCAATGATTTTAAATAAGCCAGAAAGAAATTTCTTTGAAATAATAGTGATACTATTATTAGCTTTGCCAATGGTGAAGTACATTCATTTCTCAATACTTACTCTGAGCCACCACGGCCTCTAATAGACCACAAAATTGTCAACTGCTAGCTGAAAAGGAGATTAAAATGCATACTGATTTGCAGTAATTTATTATTCGTCCTTCTAGGAAAAAGCACRGAATACTTCTGTCGCTAATAAAGTTATACTGAAATGGGATTCCATGGGATTCTGCTATCGTTCAAATAATATTACACATGCTCTTAATAACCTTGCACTGTTAATAACCTTCTACTGTTAATCTCTRTATAATGTGAAACTGTAAATTAAGAAGTCTTTTCATGTACAGGGGCAGAACTTCATTTAAAGACCTTGATGGTGTAAGAAGCAGACTGAAATAAATCCATATAGCAAACAGTCAGCTAATGGATGAGATGATAAAGAAGGACTCACGAAGACAGAAGCRGTGCAATGTCAAATCTATTTTTTGCATAATTTCTTACAGAAAATATTCCCATTGAAAGCAGGAATGTASCAATACAGGAGTGTTTTGTGCAATCTAAGAAATGTAAATGGTAAAAACAATGAGGCTGAAAAAGTAAAATTTCTTTATATTTCATCAGATGGAAAATTAAGATTAATGGACTCTGATTAATTCCATATTCAACTTTGGAAGTCTATTAGCTTGGCAGTACTGAATTTCCTATTCACTTCTTATTTTTATATCAAGTTACAAGTCAAGACATGTTGATTTAAAAAACATAATTTGCTCTCACCTTAATTTACCATTTGTGCTTATCATGGTTTAACTTTGATTAAATTAAAATCAGACCATCGTATTGATGACTTTCATTCTAAGTTTTTCCTGCAACATTTTTTTGATTTGCTCCTAAGAGGAACAGTCTGTTTTATTTTGATAGAGTAATTGAAATTCCCTGAAATGATAAAGCATACTCAGTTAACATATCTAGTTGGTGTACMCCCTCCACACAGCCTGGGCTGATCACAGCACTGGGAAAAACATTTTTCTGGCAGCAATCCTTTCATAAACAAAAAAGGGTTTCTTTTGTTATTTTTCAGGGGTTGGGGCTGTTTAACACCAAAAGAACTCCACCCTGGTTTTGAAACACAAGCARGATTTAGACCCAGGTKATTCAAAGTTTATTTTTCATWATTCCATAATTAATAAAAATTTGAATTTCTTCCTGCAAACTCTGCTGCTCTTGTGTCTTTATCTCACCTCTGCTATAACACTATCACCAGTGTTTTCATAAAATGTTATTTTGCTCTTCAATGCAGGTATTCCAAGGCTGACACCACGGAGCAGAGCTGTGCAAAGTGGGCAGTCAAACCCTCCCGCAGGTCATGCAGTCTTACAGCCAGGATGTCCTCACTGCAAGGCCCTGAGGAGTGTTTGTGCTGAATAAGAGGATCAAGGATCATCAGCTGCTGCTGCAACCAAGGGGCACTGAGATGTTTATTCCCACGCTGCCCAGGCACAGCTCCTCCAGCAGGATGGGTGTCTGTGCCACGGTGCACATTGTCCTGTGCCCTCTGCCGTGGCCCGGACATGCTCACCTGGGAACTTCTTTCAGAGGAAGAAGAGCAAGCAATGTCGATGGACAAGGGTCCAATGCTCACGTTCAGTTTATGGGCATCTTTATTTATCTTGTCGATGTCCCCTTCTGTCCCCAGCCCAGCACAGTCCCCTGCTCTGCTGAGGCACAGCCCTACAGGGCCTGTTCACATCGGCAAGGAGCCTTGGATTGAGACTACTCATGTCTGAGGATGTGTGAAGCATAGAGTTAGAGAAYCACAAAGGCTGGAAAAGACCTCTAAGATCATTGAGTCCGAAAAAAAACTACACATCTCCCAACCAGGAGGGGAAATACAGGAAACACATTCAGACAGGGAATGAGCCAAAGCTGAACAGGGAACAGCTGAACAGTGAAAAAAAGTCCAGATCTGGTTGCAAATTTTGGAAAGTGTGTCATGAATATGGCAGAGAACTTTAAATTTGGGTCCCTGCTTTCCCTTTGCGTTTCTCTGAGTATCTGTGTTAAAACACCTAGAGACTACTCAGCTGAATTCTAAGGGCAAATGATTGCAGAAGAAGTGAAGYGAACTGTACTTTGACTTTATGAAACCCTGAACTCACCAAGTTCTCTGAAAAATCCAGCTGGAAGGCATGTTACATGGGGAAAAYAGCATTAGAGTGTCTTTTCCTCAGTGTCTTCACTCACGGCATGCAAGAGAAAGATAACAACAACACCGGGGTGTCAGGAAGAGAAATTCATTAATATTTGCAGAGAAGTASAGCACTACAATGAGAGCACTATGGAAAAGCCCAGGAGAAAATGAGTGATTCTCTATTCAGTGCAGCATTTGGATGGAGAGCAGTAAATAATGGATAGGGCACACATTGAGRGGTGAGTCTAAAAAGAAATGTTGAACAACTACCCATTCATTGTGCTCTGTTCATCTTTTCCTGATCCTGCTCTCTGCACCTCCCACGAAGTTTGTTGAGTTTAATTTCACCTAATTTTAGTTTATAAAATAAGATGTCTAGCCTGTGCTTCCCCTGTAGTCAGTGAAAAGAGAAAGGTACCTTAGGATGCAATCCATCACACTACCTCTGACACCTGGGTTACAATGAGGTGATCACTGTCTGGTGCTGTCTATCCCTTTTCCTGGACACACACTGATGGAGTGCAGAGAAACAATTTGGCTTAGTCCTCCAGAGCTGAGATGACTTCATTGTTTAGATTAATCCCACCYTATATCTCAATCTGAATGGAACAGTGTGCCATCCCAAAACAGGTAAATCATTTTAACAGCCTTGTTTTCCTTCTAGTTTTCTGTGAATCATGATCTGTTTTGCACAGTGAAGTAAAGGTGCTGAAATTTGCATTAGATTGYCACTGACAAGATGCTTCAAAGATGCTGTTTGTGGGGCAGCCAGAGAGTGATGGATTGATGCCTGATTAGATGCAAAACAGCTGTTTTTGTTTTCAGTGGTATTAACTGGAGAACAATCACTCCATTTCTGTCTGTCACTGTGTGTAGGAAATTCCTTCATAGTACATACAACTGAAAAAAATGGTGGGATTTAGAAAGAAGYTATTTTGCATTAGGAAACAAGTATCCTTCCTTATCTTGGGCAAACTATTTTAATAATTCATATCACAGATCTGACCTTTGTGTTATGCCAGGATGAGGAATCATACATTTTGCACAAATAATTAGCAAATAATACAGACCTGAGGATGAAATTTTATTTTTTGATTRAATATATATTTAATTTTAAATCCAAGATAAAGGGGAGAAATAAATAGTTGCATTTAGATGGGGGAGATGTTTTTGGGCATAATATTTGATAAATTAATTTAYTGTCATTTATTAAGATGGATCTGTGAGACCTTACACCTGTATTACATGGACCATGTTTCTATAAGCTTCTGAGGACTGGACTTCTTGAAATGACGAGTAACAAGCTTAGATTTAAATAATTGTTGGTTTTTGTGAAACCCTTTGTGAGCTCAAATCCAGTTGTATTTTATTTGCTGTGCATTCTTTTCTTTTTCTAGGATTGTTGTTACAAGGCATCTTTTGTAAGTGAAATTCATGACCATATTTTCGATGCTTAAATTAAAATCTTATTTTGTAAGGGCATTTCATATTCTGTAGGAAAATGCAGAATAAGAGGTTAATTAACAGAAAGCTCAACAATCARTCATCTTCAATTAAAATTTGGCTATAGTTAATGCAGTTACAAGTCTGTGTCAGCCTCTGCACTCCAGGGACAAGTCAAATACATAATGCAAATCCACCCTACTTCTCTTCATAACATTAATATTCATTCTATAAAATTTTCATGGTAGGTGAAGTTCTGCATTTTATTTTCTGACAGCAACTCAAGATAGCAGTTTTATGCTGGTTCTTCAATTTGTTTTCTTTATTTTCTAAGCTCTCYTGCTTCTTGTATCTCCAATCAGGCAGCTACTTTGCCTACTAACACTAAGGCCTACTCCATCCCATAATCAGTACWGGAAACAAAACAAAAAATCAAAGAGCTGACCAAAGGAGACACTATGGCTTTAGAAGTCACCTAAATAAAAATCAATGTGGCTTCCAAGTGCCATCTCAGGTATTGCTAAAGTAAAGGTGGAACTGCGAGAAAGAAAAATTCCCTACTTTTAGCTATTGCCAAGACAATGCTGGTTTTAGACTTCTGCACTGACCTGCAGGAAGTGATCATTTGTAGACTGAGTAACCAGAGCAGAATTTCAATGGACAGATTTTTAAAATTTGACATTTTCAGTAGTTAAAAAGTTTTATTGAAGGTTGGTGTAGAGCTATGTTAGAACTGACTACATAAAGACACCTCATTTGCCCCAGTGAAAAGCTGGCTTAAATTAGTTTAAGTAGCTCTGCACTGCAGTGGATGAAGAATACCCTCATGGTTTGTTCTGCCATAGAAATGGTATCTCATAGAGAGGTGATGTTTAGCAGCTAGAAAATAAAACCTACTGAAGTCCATGTGTTCTGAACATTTCCCTGTGTCCCAGGGGCCCAACCGCTTCAATCAGTCTGCTGAAAAGGCACTTTCTGTATGATGGAATTTGTTTCATATTTTTCTGAAGATTTGTGAGGTATGTCCTGCATCTTTAATGTCCAAAACATGCAATGGCACTCTCTATATTCTCATCCATTCACAAATGCGCAAAAAATGAGGACGAGGGCTTCAGTACAATYCCTCCCTCAGCCATTAACTACACGGATTTACACTACTTTGCTAATTTATTAAATTTTACCTTGTTCTCCTATGCACAGTGCAACTTCAGTCTATAAACAGGTAACTTCTTCTGGGTAGTCAGTCTGGATAATGCAAACCCCCAGAGCTACTTCTGTGGGCAATGATGGACAAAAGACAMAAAGAACAAAATGAGAAAGGACCAGCTCTGGCCAGAACTGCTCCTTGAACAGCTCCCTGTGGCTGCAGTGCAGTTTAATGCAAAATGTTTGTAAGAAACTAAAGAGCTGTTTATAGAAATGTCAGTACTAGATAATGTGAGTTAGGATTCAAGGCATTTTTAATGTCTCACAGCAGCCAGGAAGTTTCGTGGTCAGACACCTCACTGAGCATCCAAAACCAAGCAACCATAAAGCTACTTGTGAATGTGAGGCAAAGCTGAGAGCTTTGTGTTTAAAGTTTTTCTGAACTTGCCTTTTAAATTATTTTTCGGTCCTTTCATTTTGTTCACTTTTTTGTTTTTGAAACTGTAACCATGAACTCAATGACTATTAGACATAGGGAGTATATTAGAATAGATTAATTTTAATAGCACCATAGATACTCATCAATCATGTGTTACCTAATGCTCTCTTTCTGAAAGGTTGCTTGAAAATCAAATATTTTCATTTACCGGCAAGGTCTGGATTGAAGAGAAATATCTCATGCAGCAACTGAAATTCRTGATGCAGCGGCCATAAATCAAAAGTAAACAATTTTGTTTAATGTGTAGACATTTTTCTCCCTGCTTCAGTGCTTTAATACTGATTTCTTTTATGCTGACATTTGCTCTTGTCCATTGACTATACTGTCACTATCTGCCAGTTTCCCACTACCATTCATGCAACATATACCATCCTTTCTGCTATATTTTTTGCTCCCTGGTTTTTTTGTTGGTTTTTTTTTTTTTTTTCCCACTGTGTTTCAAACTAACCTGTCTTAAGCTGCATTACTTTTTTTGCTTAATGAGCTAAAATGTTCAGGCAGATGTGTTGAGGACTTTAGGAAACCTGCACTGCACTCTGTGTATAAGCAAATTATGTTTTGAGACATAACCAGGTGAAAGGCAGCTACCTTATTCAATTTGATAAAGGATGTCTCCTGAAACAGAAAATGTTCCATTTCTCACCATTGTCAAATGTGAAGCCTGTGAACTATGCGAAGCACCTTTTATTTTCCTGTTTTGAGCCCAACTATGTTCTGAATTGCCAAACAGGAGAATCAGTGTACAACTAATATTATTCCAAAGTAGAATAATGAGTGACATTTTGAATTATGTATTCCCACTATTGTGCCTAATGCCCTTAAAGTATCTAATTGTGGGTCCCTTTTTGTGCATTTTAAGTAGTTTTTCATTTTGACTGAATTCTAATTTTATCTGAACCTTTGCAAGTATGTGTGCTAATTATATAAAAAAATCATTCTGCATTCATTTTGAAATGAGAATGTTTTCAACAAAATGTTTCTGTTTCATAAATGTGAAATTACAACTACTCCTAGCTTTGCCCCTCAAAAAGACTTTTTTAATGTTACATTTTAGAATATATTTGTGAGATACACAAATAAAGTTATTACTTGTCTTCTACAGTTCCTTGTAGCATGCCTGTTAAGAAGACAAAAAATAACCTAAAAATATACAGATAAGTTTCTATTACAAGATACAGAATAAAATACAAAGCAAAACTAATATAAGCTTTTTTATTTTAGAGTAATTTAAAGAAACATTTTGCAAAAAGTCATAGTTCTCCTTTTGCTAATTTATCTTAGCCATGAGATGTAGTTTCATTTTAATTTTAGATATATAAAAYTAGGACACTCTACCTCTGATCACAGAAGTAATGCCTATTATTAGGTATTATTTTAAAATAAAAGAATCCACAAAGAAGATAACTTTCCAATTATTTCTTACCTAGTACTGAAAGGGAAAGACAACAAAGTACAAATGATCACTTGAAGATTTATGTGTTTAGTTATTAAATGTTTGAAAGTGTAAAGGAAATAACTAATTTTAAAGTAATTTTGGAATGTAATCCTCCAGTAAACCATCAGTGATCCAGACACAGTGTGGTTTACCAATGAAAAATTCTGCCTCATGTTAGGCAAGAGAAGACCTTTGTCAATAGTTGCTACACCACATGAGCACTGGTTTTCAGGAGAGAACTTGGTGCAAGATGGATGCATGTACTGTTTTGAACAATTCACAAGTATTTAAACTTTATTAAAACCATTTTTAAAAAAGCTGTTGATGATTGCGTTATCTTTCAATCTAAGAACATTAGGTCTTGCTGACGTTCCCCTACAATTCTCTGGTAACCAGAAGTCATCATGTTCATCCTAGTAAACAAATATTTCAATGTCTCTCMAGTGAAATAGGAAAATGCACTACAATTCGCCATTTCATGAAATCAAACCATTATCATTGGAAAAATAAGGCTCTGGAACAATATTCTATTAGGGAGAATTGGATTAATCACCTAAACTATTTTGAAGAAGAATGCCAGCGTGAAACTAGTGACAGGTATACCTGAGCACCATGACGCAGTTTTGGTGGTGGCAGAGGATCCTGAAAAGGGAACACAGGCAGGTGTTACATTCCCATATCTATACTGACATTTTTTATGGTGAGGAAAATTAACTCAAATGCATGTATTTCAGTAAACTATGTTTGAAAAGTTTCTAAGTCACAAAAAAACGCAGTATTAAGTGCATCAATGGCTAACAGCAARAATCTGAACAGCGTTCAGACAGTAAAATAGTAATTAAAACTCATTTAAACATTTCCTGTGTGAATTAATGATACTTTTGAGAAATATATTATTGATTTAATATATTTTTGGCCAATCTTATTCAGGGCCAAGATGATAAGCCTAAATCCTAATTTGGCTAATCCTGTCATGAAATTCTGATCAGACAACACTAAAGTATTGTTCTGGCAACAGATATGCTAGACAGAGGAATTGACAGCATATTTAGGAGCTYAGTATTGATCTGAGTGTAGTTTAACAATTGTTAATTGTATAARCTAATTTCTGACAATCAGCACAAAGCCAATACACATGTATAAAAGTCAGCCTAATGCCATTTTGCTTTTGCTGTGTAGTCCAACAGTAAGGATCATGGGCCCATCTGACTTAAATCACACCTCCTTCACAGAAGGTAGAGAATTTCTTAACATGAAAATAATCATAAAATAGAAACTCCAAAACTTTGAGCATTTAGAATTTTAGTGACTTTTGGAAAATTTTATAAATCCTCTAACTGTTGGATTATAAAGCATAGGAGTTACAAAAAGCAACTTGACTACATCAGATGTTTCCTTAAAAAGTGTTCAAAAGAACTTTCAGCCACAGGCAGATCAGATATTTTTGAATTCAAAGTCACTAATCAGCCATTGTGTAGGGGARCTGATCTAAGATACACTGCTCAAAAAAGTGATTTTGTCCTGACATTGATTTCATATCTCCTTCTCTGATCCAGGTGAAACAYCAACTTTATGTTTGGTAAGATCAGCATTTAGTGACATCAGAAAACTGATTCGTGTCACCTTGGGTGCCAACATGACAGGGACAGCAGCCCAAGTGGCAGTGGGCAAGGGGGAAGGACTAACTCCATCAGTGGCCATGATTTTTCAAACTGGCTTAAACTGTTTCTGTTACCTTATGCCTTTGATGTGGTAACAGGACTTTCTCCAATCCCATAGGGAATTGAGTTTCGATGCAYCAGTGAGCCTTTCTCCTGTAAGCAATAGGACCTCTGCAAGGAAAGTCTTTTACTTATCTTCCTAGGCTGCCAATCCATTGAACTGAAGTGAAATGAATTATTTGACTGAAGCACACCTGACAGTTTAGGAGAAGGTTCCCTATTTCTCTGTAGCAAAACCTGGCTAAAARCTTTCCCCTTTCCTAAATGTGAAGAGAAAAAAATATGGGATGTTCCTATCCAGACAACTGGAGGAAAGCACTCGAYCTTCAAAGTGAAGAAGGGAGAAAAWCACCTGAAACATGTTAAATACACCAGCTCAGAGGTGGCCACTGTCTAGGCAACACAGTAATTACAGATGGCCTACAGAAACCTCGTGCTTTCTTAGGGTTTCTCAGAAAAAAATGCAYAGTGTGATGGACATAGGGCCTGTACTTCAGCTTGTATCGATTGACTTCTGGGGAAGGGGATATTAGCATCCCTTCYGCTGTGTCTCAGACTCACAACTTCKCATTGCTATGGTTACCCTGAGAGCAGAGCACCAGCCCCACGTTCTGGCTTGGGCATGGCTGCACCAACTGCAATAGCAGTGACTGTGTTTACACAGTACTGCTGGGGAAAAGTGAGTGATATCAGCTGAAAAAGCAAAATAACAGCAAATAAAAAAAAGCTGTGCTTTAAAAAGAGCACAGTTGGGGCAACCTAGAATAGTTTATAGCTCATGATGGCTGCTCTGCTCTTCTGGAAGAAATTGTTGCCCCTTTGTAAATGTGAGACAACAGGCAYTGGGTCTGCTCTTCAGCTGAGCAGACTGGATTAAATGGCTACCAATCCCAGTTAAACCTAATGTGCTGGWCTGTGGGCTGGTGTGGCTGGGAAGCAAACACAGGGATTTTGCTTTGGGCGTGGTAATGTCCACAGAGAGGTGYAGCAGAGCCTGGGGGCACTACATGCTGACCTGTTCCAACATGAATCAACCCAGGTTTTCTGGTGTCACTCCACTTTAAGGCACCCTTATGCACTTGTATTGCTGCTGTTCTCAAAGAAAAGAACCTCTTGCTTAACTCTTTTCTGAGGATTAAGTTAGCATGAAAAAGCCTGGGGCTGGGTCTCCAGCACTTCATGTGGAAAACGGGATGTGTGTGGTGACCTGGACAAAGAGCTCACCATCAGACAGTGATCACATTTATTTTCTTGCCTCCTCTGTCTTTCTCCTTCAGGGCCAGTAGCTCTAAAGTCTCTTCCTGAAAAGGTGCTATGTTCTCATAAGAATAGTCCTGTAAAAGGTCTATTTCTTAGTAAATTGCCAAAAAATAATATATGGGACAAGATTATAATTGACACTTTCTAGAGGCTGTCATCTGTTTTATCTTTCCTGGAAATTTAATCCATCCTGCTCATATATTACCTTTCCCAATAAGAAGTGTTACCTGAGGTGCCAATTTACTCTTAATTCTAGACTGTACAAATCCATTCTGACTTGTCTAAGCTTACATTTAGAACGAAAATATTTACTTATCAAATTCAGAAAAAAACCTCTCAATTTTTCAGTGGGTCTCAGGCCTTGGGTCAAGAGAATTAAAACTGGTTTATTTGCCTTAGTGCAACCATGTCCCACATACAAGTTCCAATCTCCATTCAAAGCAGAGGATGGATCTTGCACACTCACAGTGCAGTGTGAGTTAGGACCTCTGCATACTCACATGGTGTCCATCTGACCCTGTTCTTGCTATTGAAAATGCAGAAGGATGACAAGGGAATTGTAGCATCTAAAGAAATTCTCACCTGCAGCTATTTGGTTCTCTACCTCTCCTTTTTTGCCTGACCAAAGTTACAACTGCCTCAGGCAAACAGCAATACACATCRGTGAGTGATCCTCAGCCTGTTTACTGCAGAGTCAGTGAGCTCAGCACAAACTTTTCATACATCGACTGAACATCGACTGTCAGATTTTGGGCCAATATGGTAACATATGGACTTGTATTTGATCCATCTGACTCCTGTCTGGGAGGTGATTTTCTGGCTGAGMACATGTTGCACATGTCATGACACTGTTTATAAGGGAGTTTTTGGAAAGAGCAGCACATTCTGACAACATTTTAATATCCTAGATTCTCAYTGTGCTCTCAGGACAGACAATCCCCTCTTTTACCCCATTACCCCTTTTAATCCTTGGGTAAAACTGGCTCAGTTAACACAACCTGCCAGTGATGGTTGTGTTAGCCATCTAAGGATGGTAGTGACTTCAGACACCATGGACACCCTGGAAGAGGATRTATGTCCACAAGAAAATGTCTTTAAATAATCACTTAAAAGTGACCAACATCGGGCAAGAAAGAGCATTTCCCAGGTGCAGTTCTCCATCCCCACCTTCACTGCAGAGTGACTAAGTCATGAACCAAGCTGCTAATGGCCCTGAATTAAAGAACCACATATCAGTGCTGGCTTATTTTGACAAGTCTAAAATCTTTGGGGTTATGGCTCTTTCCCAAAGAGCCTGGCCCATCTTGCAGTGGTGTGAGTAAACTCAAGAAGAGGGGAGAAAGCTAGATGAAAATAGATGACTGTGAGCAGGAAATATTATAGCAACACCAGCATAAGCCATTCTAGCTCCTGAGTCAGAATCCTGTGTGAGCATGAGTCAAGTCCGTTGATTGTGTCAGCACAACCACAAGAGATTTCTAGCTGTGGCACTTTATTGGGGCTCCTAAGCAAAGCCTAGAGTAGGAAAAAGCCCTATGTTTTAAAATTAAATGGCTAACAGAACAAAACCTTTTCAAACAGGATTAAAGATAGGTTAACATTTAGAAAAACTGTTACCTGACAGTTGAATGAATGAAGTATGAATTAGTGAGGAAAAGTATTGCAAAACATTCATTTAAAAACAGTCACTTTCCTGTATGCAACCATTTTCTACTTTGTCATACTTTGTGCTTCTGGAAAGTTCCTAAAGTTCTTGGCTTGTCCCTCATTAATAGTAGTAATTTCAGACATACGCACACACATGTCTTGTATATGTAAAATCTACCCAATACTCAAGCTAGTAYGATGAGTAGAAAACAAAACAAGAATGGTGTGGGAAAAGAAAGGAATGGAAGAAATGCAGTAAATTTAGCAAGCATGCACTGGCTATATTTTCTGTAGAATATGAGGGARAAGCACCCAGAGTTTTTTGGGGGCTGTGAGTCATCTAAACTTGAAGAGTTTTTTGTATTCTTGTGATTCTCTTTTCCATATGCAAACACAACGGTTCTCAAAATATATGTAAATAAGTGTTATTTACAAAGGCASTCCAGTCATAAACGTAGTGAATCCCAATTGATTTAGCCTTAGCTCAGTGCAGTGTCATTTTGCAAGCTCCTCTCTTCACATGCAAGTCTTGCATTTGGAACAGGCTGCCTGAGGTCATAGACAGGATTTAACGAGTGCAAGCCTGCTTAAGGAGGCCGATTTGAACTGAGTGGATACAGAGCCTTATTTATGACACAAACATAATCTCAATGAAATTGGTTTATGTCTTGTTCACATTTAAGTGTACTGTGCTACCCTTATGCAATATTTGCATTGGAAAATAAGATATTTGCATGAGAGTGAATCACTAACATTATTCACAAGGCATTACAGGATTTTACAGCAAATCTTTCAGAAGGAAATAAAGGATGGATACTGTGGCATTGATTTCAAAATAAAATTTGGGTTGTTTGTGTGAAATTCTGTTGATTTCTTTTAGTAAAAAAGATTGTCTCACCATCATTTTGAATTTAAAACGTGAAATTTCTTACCTTTTAAATAATACCTTTTGCTCCAGAACACTTGCAACCTATCTATCTGCATCGTGGTGTTAGTGCAGGCATGTTGAACGTGGAGAAGCAATTTAGTCAGAATGAGAAAGCAGCATTTGGAGCACATAAGGTCATCTCTTGAATAGGAGGATTTTCTGCTAGCAGCTGCCACTGCAGAATCTGACCAGTGACTCGAAGGCTTGGTGCCAAAAGCTAGGACATAAAAAGATCTTCAGAATGGGGAGCACAAAACTGAAATGAAGAGGAGATGATCAGCTCTTTTTTCTAGTTTTAAAGATAGGTCAGGAAGGTGAGTGAGGCAATGATTGATGGGGTTGGCACTTGTGGGTTTGTCTATGGGAGAAAGATTCACTAAGGTAAATTGAATTAGCTTTGAAGCCAGCCAGTAATTACTGTTGTGCCTGCTCCTGTTACGCACCTTCTTGGTATAGGAGGGCATTTTCTTTCTCCAACCTGTCACTAATGGATTCAAAATAAATGGGGAAAGTCATGCTTATTCTGTCATGAAAACGTACATACGAAAGTTAGCTCTGATACAAAAGTAGAGCCAAATGCTTGTCAYGAAAGATTTGTCAAAATAGCCTTCCCAAAAAGCTCTCTGAAGACAGGGGGAGCCTGTAGGGGAAACAGACGTGCTTTACCTGTGTAACATGCACCAGTGCAAAAGTGCAAAATAAGCTGTACCACTCGTGTGCAACAATCAGTGGGTTCCCCCTTGGGATTTTGCTGGTATAAAAAGGATGCAAGACAAAGCACCTCACTGGCCATTCRTATGGCTACCAAGGTTACATCAACCTGTGTCTGTCTAAATTCACATCTACCTCCTTTTATACCACATTTTATGTCATTCTCAGGACTAGTCCTGCATAAAGGCACCACCAGACAATTGTTGTATCTATACCATGGTTGCTAATCAAGTTTTGATGCAACAGTGAGCACACTCAAGAACATATTTAACACATAATCACAAGTAATGCATAGATAACATTGATTTTGCAGAGGTACATATTGAAGATAACTCTATTGATTTGGACTTTACTGTGGAAAAAATAACTATTTTTTTTTAACCTTAGAGAAACCAACATCTGTCAGCTCTCCTGTGCTGAACACATAGTAAAGATAGGGTGCTTTCATTTTGGACTGAGGAGAATTTTCCAAGGTCAGTCCCACCCTAAGAAGACCATGCTAAAGTAACCTTGTGGTAAAGAATCCAACACTTGGCTGTGTTTCCAGTTTGGCATATATGATATATCCAAGAGATTTTTGTGGAAAAATACTGTAATTTTTTTTACCAGCAAAACCTCCATCTTTGTAATCTGCTTTTGTGTTACTTCAGAAGCATTTTGGTAGTTAACTCTCCAYACAGCACAAAGCTTATCAAAGAGACCTAAATTCTACATGCAACTGAAATTTGCTGTGGACATCTGTATCTATGACAAGTCTCTGAAAAGGGGAGCAGTATGTCCAGGGTGTTTCATTATCCTTGGTGATGCAATTTGACTTTGGAATAATCATGTCCACACACAGTGCTCTGGAATCACTATGTCTACACAGCTGTTACAACACTGCTGCTTTGCATTCTTGGAAGATTCCATGGTTTATTGCTTTRCCCCTCTGKTTTTTTCCATGCTGCTTGCTCGCTGTGAATATTCCAGAACAGAARGCAGTGGAGAATTTTCTGTGGTTTCTCTCACTTTATCATGGTGTTGGAAGTGAGCTCGGTTTTTAAAGGACTATTGATCATCAGGCAAGAAGCACTGAAGACCACTGAGAGGTTCCTGGGGCTATTTGCATATCTTTAGGGACAGGGACATGTGCACAGCTGAAGCTGAACAGAAAACTGACTAAGAACTAATTCATGAAATGATGAGGCTCAGTAATGATGCAGAACAGGGACAGCCAGCAATTTCAACAGGGTTTGGGAATATTAACATTCAAGAGACTTAAATTGAGAAATTGCCCCACAACTGTAAGAATGGAACATGTCATAAGAGTTTATCTTGGCTTGGTAAAACACTCATCAGTTTTATTTGTAGATTCAACATTCTCATTTGGTAACCATCTCTGCAGAGACAAATCCACAGGAAAAATTGTCAGGTTCATTGTGAATGGATTATATGAAAGAACTAAAACACTGGTTGGCTTTTATGAGTTGGCAACACATAGGAATTTATTGATGAGTTTAAGTATTTGAAATTAATTAACAATTTTAAGGTCATTAGGTAATTTTATGATTCTACAATTAATGTGACAGATAATTAGAACCTGCATTCTCATGCAGGTTTTACCTCACAGAAGGCAGCCTTTTGTTATGATGTAGCAGATGATCACCATGGGAAACTTACTAATATTAGAATGACATGATGAGTAGGTCCAGGAAACCTACATTTTTAGAAATGCTGGATCATTATATGCTATTTTTTTTTTCATCAAGGACAAATATAGAAAACAGTAATGCTTGGATTATTCTTGTTTGTCCAAAAGACTGAGCACACCCATATACTYACACTTCCCCTGGTTTTAGAGACTGTGGAAGGACAGACGTGCTSCTGCAAACTGTTCTGAAAAGATGCTACCTCACCTGTTAGAGAATGGGACCATTCTCCTCTACACTCTCTCTCTCTCTCCTCTTAATCATGCTAAATTTAACGKTTTTTTCCATTTCTCCATCATTTTATCACGTTGTTGTGTACAGAGAATCAGTAAATATGCTACTCCTTGATTTCCGTTCTGTGTAGACTGGACAGGTGTTCATCCAGTGTGGGGATCTGCAGCCATGGTTACTGCAATGTAGCATGGATGAGAAAGATAAAAAAGTACAGGTAGTCATTACCAAAGAAATGGACTCTGTGCCAAAAATAATAAAATATAGCTCTTTCCTTAATTGCACAACATTCATTCCAAAATAGAGAACTGTCTTTGTCTGCAGATTTCTTTTTTAATACCTATGGGTCAGTAAAAAGTAATCTGTTAAATAAATAGCATTCTGCCATCAATAAAGATATGAAAAACTGAAAGTCTCTGTAGTTATTAAAATATTTGTGTAGTCAGAGTTGGGTGATTCCAAAGCTGAAGGTATAATAAAACTAAGCCAGAATATTTATTCTATCCTTTTTTTCTATCCTGCATCTGCTGTTACAATTAACTTATCTTCTACYCCTGAGGTCACACAATGTTGCCCCGTTAGAGATGCATGTCTCTGATGTAAATGGTAGAATGGGAGAGAAAGGTAGCAGTGATTAAGGGCTGTTCAGCAGACTACATCTAAAAGTTGTTTTACATAAGTGGGACTGAGGTCTTTTGCACTGAGGCATTTTAGCATTCAGCTCCAAAGTTGGTATAGAAAATTAATGGTTTAAAATAATTTTTGTATCTTGAAGATTCTGAGGTTCAGCTGCTTCTTTTCCTTAAGATTATATAACAAACTTTTTTTTTTCTTTTCTCAGTGAGAAAAAAAATGCTGCATGGATATCCAGAGAAGTAGAAGTCTGCTGTGCAAAAGAACTGGATCAGGACTAATCACCACGAGCTCCTTTTAATGTCTGTGGGGGGAAAAATGGAGAAAGAAAAAGCACTTTAAGGCATGATTCATACCATCCTAATGTAGGCATCTAAAATAGGTCAGGCTCATTGAGGTCTGAAATGTCTGTTTTTCTCTATGGACAGAGGCATGGTCACTCTGGGGAATCACTAGCTTAGATGTGGATATCTAYGTTATCAAGTATGGTGAGATGATTTCCACCCCATGTAACTTTTGTGACCAAGAATAAATACCTATAAAGAAAGAAACATTGCCTCTATAAAAAAGGACTTCTAATATAATGATATGTGCTAAAGCTCTTGTTCCACATTCCTTACAATGACCTAGATCTTACAAAACTTCAAGACTGAAATCTTTATCCCAGAGAAAAGCATGTTATAATACTGCATTATCCTTCATTCTGACTTGTGAAAGTGATTGCTCACTAAACTTAARACACATGCCAAGAAGTACACAGCAATGATCTAATTAAAGATGTGCACACAGAATCCAGTGCTGATTAGTGTATTATAATTATTGCATACAGCAGTACATCAGCATATTAGTGTACATACACATATATGTSTGTATATATGCACTAATAGAATGCTTAAAAGACAATTATAGATAATGCTTATAATTTCATACATTAATAAATGAAGTTTATTGGTATGCAAACCAAATATATCTATGAAAATGTAGGCATAAGCACAACAAGAACATGTCCTTATTTTATTCTGAATTTCTGAAAGATTATTAAGCACAATAGAAATCTTAGTGCTGACATAGTTCCATCACTAATTGGGGAAAAGAAAAAGCATTCATTGAATATTTCTGCTTTGCATTTAGAAAGAAAAATAGTGCCTGCATTGCCAAACTATCATCTATTCTGACACTCTCCAAAGCAGATGGTAAAGAATAGCTASTATTTTTTTTTAATTGGCAGGACCAGATAACTTGATTAAAAGATTTTTAAAAGAATTTTTACTGCTGTGCATTGGGAAAAAGCTTCAGCATACTGCAGAAGTCCAAGAGGCCTGGAAAAATCTAATGCTGTGTTGATATTTCAACAACGTAAACAGGATGACCACGGTAACTGTAGATGAGTTAACTTGACCTTGGTTCCGTGTGAAAGAGTGGAACAGCTGATATGGGACTCTGTCCATAAGGAAATAGAAAATGGTAACATAATTACTGCCAGTCAACAAGGCTTTATGCAAAACAGGTTAAGTTAAACAAACTGCATAGTACTTTCATGAGATAAGAATTTTGATTATTTGAGTTGTTTAATAAAGGTAACTATGTTGACAAAACAACRTCTTCCAGACTTCTGTTAAGCATTGATATCACATGATACTTTGWTTAAATGTTACACCAGAATAAAACTAAGACAACCTATAATAAATGAGACTAAACCATAGAAATCAGAAATTCAACATGCAATTGCTAACAAATTTTACCAAGTACCAACAGTGTGGTGCTACAAAGGTTCTTTTACGCCTTAGACACTGTTACTCAATCCCTCTACCTAAAAAAAAAAAAAAAAAAGCCGTAAATGGTAACAATATCTCTAAATTGTGAAAATGGCAAAAGGAGAGAAATTATGAGGACAGATTAAAAGCAGGAAGTGATTTAGACAACTTTGTAGCTAAATAGAAATTATAGAGGTATAAATATTGCTAATTAAAAGCTGTTTTGGGAGGAGGACATAGTGATTACACCTGCAGGACTGCATGTAGCAAGTCTAAAAAAGTGGGTAGTAAATGGTTGATGGTTAATTTTTTTAGTGTAAAACAGCACAAAGTAGGTTAATGTGATCCATGGTTTTATTCTGGAAGGGGTGAGAACTGGTCTTCTTATGGCTGCTGTAGTCAGACCCAATTAGGCTGCCCACTGAGAAAGGCAGGAGCAATGAAAGATATCACCCTACAAATACATATTACTCTGTTTTGGACTATACAAACGAGGAAGTTTCCCTGGRATATATTGCAAACACAGCAGATGAAGAAACAGTTAGCAGGGGTTATGTACATCTGCACAAATAAGGCACAAGAAGAACTGCAGGGAGTTTTTCCTTGTGTTTGGGGGAACCAGACTTTGGCTACATTATTTGTAAATAAGATTGCACAACTTTGCTAGCCCTTGTGGTGTTTTTGTTTTGGGTTTTTTGATTTTAGCAAGTACAAAACAAGTCTCTGAATGAATCCAGAAGCTTGAGGCCATGATGAAAATTTCAAGATTTTTAATGGGAAAACTATTCTGTGTCCTGGTTATTTTCCTGTTTTCTGGTCCCCAGGGATTTGCTGTGTAAGAGCTGGAATTCTTCCCTGGTGCCTCCCTGGACAGTCATCATTGGCACGGAAGGACAGAACTGTCTGTGGCACACACAGACACACACACACCATCCACAGTGACCCCTCATCCTCCAGTCTCTCTTTTCCAGAAAACCAGAGAAAGACACTAATTCTCCACTCCTTGTTTTCCTTCTGGCATTTTTAAAGGGAAAGATGAAAAAGATGGACTTTGAAGGTCTCTTCTCACTCTTGTAGTTTGGAAAGGAGGAAGAATATATAAAAGAAGTTTGATTTGGATTGGAGAAGCTATGTGGGATTGCATTCAGCCAGCCACAGGACCCTGATCTCTTAGTCCTCGCCAATCTCCAGGGCCAGGATTTGAGATGAAAACCATGGAGCGGGAAAAGGGGACACTCCATGTTTAGGCTTAACTGCTGTATGGAGTCAAACCTTAAATTTGAAGAAACTGCTTGGGATTCAGTAACCTGGGAGAGCTCATTAGGCTGCTGTAGAAAACAAAGGTGAAGCTGAAGAGAAAAAAAAAAAGTGGGGAGAGGTGAAGACGACRTGAAAAAAAAAATAGGTAGATGTATATCTGGTATTAGTCAGTGTTGAGGTGAAGACAGGAATAATAACTGATAATGTGATGGGGAATCAGACTGGTGCATCAGGTCATGTTGTGAGCGAGCAGCCCTCACACTGCCCTGCAACASAGGCATACACCCCACACACCTAAGGGTGCAAAGCATCTTTGGTGACTCACTGCCTTACAGTCTTGCAGCCTTTTCTCTCTGATCTGACACATAACCCTCTAGTATATCAGTTCATGGAGAAGAGCCTGCAGCAAAGACAAGTACAGTGTGGGCCAAACAGAGAGAAGTCAGGCAGGARTAAGTGTACAAATCTCATTGTTAATGCATGACATTTGACAGATTGGGAACTGACAGGCAAATGTGGGGCAGGACTGATATAGGTGCTGGGAGAGTGCAGGAGTCAAAAAAATCACCTAATCTAATCGAATCATTGCTCATATTCACATGGAATGTGAAGATCAATAAAGATGAAAWGGGATAAAATGGATAGGTTATAAATAAAGCACTGATGAACATCCCTGCCCCTCAGCATCTTCACCATCAAGGATACTGTGGGCTTCTGCTTTTAATCCCTCTTCTAAATAGCCTGTAATTCTACCCTTTCTAAAACAATGACCCAACAGCTGGTGTCTTCCTTCTTTCTTTACAATCAYCAACAAACCATCTGTGAGAAGGGAGAGGGAAAAATGAAATGTCTATATTTTGCTCTCCCCTGGCTTCCCTYGCTGGCTAAGCATCTGTCCCACAGCTGTCACAGAGCACATGGAGAGAGCAATGAGAAACATAAAGTCTAAATGTCTTCCAGTTTTCTGATTTTCAGGAAAATAATCTGTGTTGTGCCCCATAATGCCTAAAATGTTTCCTGAAAATTTCCAATGAATTCCAAAGTGGTCACTTTGTATCCGGGCAGGCAAGTAATCAAATGCCCATATTCATCTTGGCCTTGTAAAAGAAAGGGGGCAAGTGTTAGCTAGTTGTCTGGAGTCTCTTTACAGCAAATGGAGGGCACTTATTTTCTAATGGAAATGCATCACACTTTTTTTAAGGCATTGTTTTGCAATTGATGACACCAAAACTGTTTAAAAATAAACGTAAGAGTCTTTCAAARTAAGTTGAATGCTTTTGTTAAATGAGCAGAATACACCATGTTGAGTGCCTTAGGGTTTTATGCTACAGAAGCTCTAAAAATGCCCTAACTGGCATGAAGGTGAAGTGTGGCATGCTGAGAGGGGATGATATCTGCCTRGACATAAGCTTCCTGGTACAAAGTTAAAGTTTTAATTCTCTGCAAAAAACTTAAATTAGCAGCTGCAGTTGTAGAAATCCACGCCTACATAATAGAGCTACACTTCTCTTCCATTATTAAAAGACACATTAACCAGATTCATTATGCTTAACATTAAACTCCAGTACTACCTGAAGAAAGGATTAATAACCCTCYCTTCATGTCTTGGGAGGAACTCTAGACGCTAAAATGCATTAGACATAAAATTTTAGATGCCTATGGTTAGCTGAGATGAACACCATCTCACCAAACATGCAGGGACAGTCAATCCAGCCGAGTTTACAACATCTCTTCCTTTATCCCCTCACTTATGGGTATAACCTCATGGCCCCTCAAGGCCTGTATAGGAAGACTTACACATCATAATCAAATTTGATCACAAGTTGTTTGTGCTACAGAGGATATCGGATTTGAACACTCCATAGCTGGCTTTAAAATTCATGCTGGTATAACAAGTACAACTTAAATTGTGAATATCTATTCTTAAGTGACTTGTTAAGCCCGCAAAAAAAGTATAAAATTATAAAATATAATGAGGTGCTGGTTCTGGCAACTTCTCCAAGGAAGGAATGGAACAAAATGGCCCTTCTTCCAGAGTGTGTTCCCTTTTTCTCCTCCCAAGCCACTCTCCCCAGCGATGACGTGCATGGTATAGAATAGCAACCTAGCCAAGCACACACTGCTCTAAGAGCTGCCCCCTCCTCAGCACCTGCGAGGAAACCTGGACATYATTCCGCAATTAAAGTTTAAATGAGGAACAGAAATTCATTTACTGAAACTAATGAACTTGAAAAAAAAATTGTCAATTCTGTGAAGTAATTTTCAAACAGAAGGGCGCCTTGTCAATTGATGTGCGCTCCTCAGTCTTGCTGAAACAATTCAGAGGGACTTAAAACACAAGAATCCTGAAACACAGGAAGTCACCTGAATAAGGAAGAACTTTACTGTGGAGCCAGTTGCCCAGAGAGGTTGTGGAGTCTCCTTTCCAGCAGATATTAATGAGATATCTGGACACAATCTTGAGCAACATTCTCTAGGGGACCCTGCTTGAACAAAGGGGTTGCACTAGATGACCTCCAGTGATCCCTTCCAACCTTACATTATGATTCTGTGAGTCAGGACTGGTTTGTAAGATTTTACAAGTTTTCAGAATATTAAAATCCAAGTAGAGGCAATGTTTAAAGTAATATATTAATTTGATGTGTGCGTGCAGTGTGGTTACAAAGTTGTATCTGCTCTTGGAAAAAGAAGATAAAAATTAATTAATTACAGACAGCCTTCAAAAGTGAGAAACAGGAAACCCACTGATTTTTTTCCCATCTGAAAGTTAAAAAAGCCACTAAATCAACAAGTCATTAAATCGTGTTCTAAAATGATTTCAGTATTATCAGCCTAAAGGATTGGTTATGTAAGGATGTCTCCAAGTGTGAATGTTCTGTGGACTGTGATATTTAACTTGTAGGTATTTCTTTAAATACAGCAAACAACTGTTGTTTTTAAACTTGATTGTCCTGCAAGAATAACAAGATCACTTCCCCACAGGCATTTTTTCAGCAAATGTTCAATTAACAACTTTATAGCCAACCACTGACTTTAAAACTACGCGATCCTTCCACAATCTATAAATTGTATCTGTGTAACTCATACTGGGGTGATAGTTACATTTTTAGAACATTAGTTGTGTTTACCCATTCCTAAACAAAGCAAAAAGGTCATTTTGTTACAAAGAAGGACACTTTGTCAGGAAATATTGGCAGAGGAAATTTCTGTAAATAAATGCTGGCCAGGGTAACCCAAAGACCAAACTAGAATGCAGCCCAGGGATCTCTCACCAGGTTCAATTCAGTTGGGAAAAAGTTTTTGTCAGCAAACAAACTCAGAACACTTTGTGCCAGAAATGARAGGCCCTCTCAGCTCACTGGAGAGTGTAAGACAAAGATACTCCTAGGAGGCGTCTTTCAGGTCCTTATACAACATCAGCTGGAGAAAGGGTTTGCTTTGGTTTGGTCACTGCAAGGTAGTGAACTGAATCTTAGCACACTGATCCACTTCCATACCAGCTGCATTCAAGGGGCGACAGCAGCTCTTGCAATGTCTACATTTGGAGTTATTAAACTTTTAAAAATCCACTTCTATAACCTTGAAAGTTTTTACAAGTCAGCGAAGAGTCTCTCAAAAAATGAAGCGTGTAGGAATGAAGTGAAAACATTCCCTTATTGTGATYAAATGCAATGGATGAAATTAAAAACATGTTCATGTGCCATGATTACCTCATTCTCTTCTGTTGCACATGCTGTTCCTCTGYTTAATCAGCATTTTAACTGAAAGCACACTCTTCACTTGTATTTCATCTTGTGGGCTCACACTTTAGTAATGAACATGTCATGTTCATATGAATACTTAAAAAACATTAAGTGACCATTTCATTTTGCATCCATGAACACTTTGCAGAACAGGCATGAATCTTTTTCCTTTTTGTGGAACTTACTTGAAAGCAATTTTTTTAATCAGGTTGTTATTATTATTAGACTTGCAGATTGCCTCCAACCATGGTAGTACTTGATACAACAAGTATCTTGGAGATGCCCACTCCTCCTTCCCATGCTCCAACAATCCATGAAAGAATCTCCAGCATGGGTGGGGTGTCTGAGCCATGATGCCTTTGTACACATCTTGTTGTGATGCTCAACTTTCCTGAAATTAAGAGTTGCATCTAAGGGGCATATCTGAAAAAAACGTTCTTCCAAAAAAATATTTTAAAAAAGATCCTCCACCTCTTCTCTCAGGACACATGTTGCCTTTGTTCTTCCCCCATGCATATGAGCCCATCAAAACATGGAAGGCTGACACTTTTTAGTTCTTTACATGCTGAGCATGCCTGCAGTGTCCATCGGTTATGAAATGGGTGAGCTGAAGCTGCTGCTTGTCAGCCACATCATTCATGGGACTGCAGAATTGCGTTTGACTTGACACATCAGCAGTCTTCCTCAAGGCCTTACATATGTACAATATATACATTAAACAGAACAGAAGGAGGCCCACCATTAATTACCCATCTACACAATGTCTAGCACAATGGAAGCCTGAGGCTCCAGTGAGTTTCCCAGATGCTGTCTAAACAATGCAGATAGATTATAATTTTTCTTATTATGCATGAGAGCAGTCAGCCTACTCTGAGGGCAAGCCTTCCCCACCTTACTCACATAAAACTTCTACCGAAGGGGTACATTGAGAAAAACAGGCAAGATTTTCCTCTGTAATGTCTCTATTTCCCCAAATGTCTCTTCATATTCCTGGTGGTCTCGTGCATGCACAAATGAGATCAGCAAATGTTCTGCACAAGTGAGAATTGCACCAAAAGCATATTCCAAACAGTAAGTRATGATTCATTATCATAGTTTTATACTCTTTATTTTGCACAGTTAAATAAGTAGATAAACAAAAAAAAAATAGAGAGAAAGAGAAGATTTTTTTTTTTCTCTTTCATCAGTAATAATCCTGGAGCTATTTATAAAGTGTATGTATCACAGAAAGCCAGTAAAATAGGACTGGACGTAAACATGAGATCATCTAGGCTATCACACTGCCCTGAGTCAGGACAACTGTACTTGTGTCATTCCCGAGAAATACTTGTGCAGCTTAAAACGCTCCAGTGATAGGAACTCTATAAAAATCCCTTGACAGTCCACTCCAGAACTGCATTACCCCTGCTGTTAGGGAAATTATCCTGATGTCAAGATAAATGATGGAGGAAGTTAGGCTACCTTCTGAAGTTTTGTTGCGTCTTTTTTTTGTTTTTTTAAGGCTAGAGGAAAAAGAGCTACTACCTAAAGCAGATGCAAAGGCCATATGAAACAAAGGCAAATAGCCAAATGAATTGTAAGGCAGWGGGGAAAGCTGAATGCCTGGAATGATTTTGCTGGGGAACAGCTTTCAATAACATTTAGAAAARAACAGAGAAAGTGGCTGGAGTAACATGCCCAGGGAGAAAAAGTAAACAAATAGTTTCAAACAGAATGCTACCTAGTAAGAAACAGAGTTGAAAAAGCAGGAAACAGACAAACAAACAAACCAACCCTCTTCTGTTCAAGTCCTATGGTGTTTGGGCAAATGAGGCTATGGAAATTTTCTATAAATACTGCATCAAAGAAATATTGAATTCTAGCATCCATTCTCTTCTTGGAGAGAAAAACACCCTAAAGGACCCTAGGTCTTGGCTATCCCTACAGGTTAAAAAAAAGGGGCAAAAAGGGCTTTGTTTTCAATTATTATAGATATTATATGTTCTTCTCTGAGGCAAAAGGGGTATTGATTTCAGCTATTGCTTGAAAATATTTGGCTCTGTACGTGTTGCTTCGTGTACACTTTCAGGTACACACGTGCCCCCCCTCGCCCCCCGGACAGAACTGGTTATATTCTATCAGGCTTTTTTCTTTAAATAACAATATTTTTGAAATCACTGATCACTCCAGAAGGAATGAAAAACAGCATTTCCCCCGGGGAAAAAAAAAAAAAAATCCGAACGAAAGACAAATCAACAACAACAACAAAACATATTTCGGAAGCAGCGCGCTGGCGCTCCAGAAGCGCGCTTAAGCCGCTGTGCCCCCGCGGTGTCCCCGCTGTCCCCCGCTGTCCCCACTGTCCCC
>NW_026623233.1:6535545-6540632 GCF_030028575.1 Malurus melanocephalus | reverse complement strand
AAAACCCGCAACCAACAAAAATAGATGTTCCAGGAAGAAAATCCTGGTGATTGCGAAGCGCTGACGCATATCAGCCCCCAGTGCGTAATTTTCGCACCGGCAGCGGAGGGGCGGGAGCGGGGCAGGAGCTGATCCACACCCCCCGCACACCCCCAGCCCTCCCCCAGGCTCGCCCCGGGAGATTTACCAAAAGCGGCGATTTCCGCGGGAGGCGCCGAACGCGCGGAGCCCCCGCGGCGGGAGGGGCCGGGGCTGGCCCGAGGAGCCCCCGCCGGGCCCGGCCGTGTCCCCGAGCTCCGGCCGGCCCAGGGACACGCCGCTGCAGCAACAGCCGGCCCCAGAGCGGCCCTTTGTGGGTTCACCTGTCACAGGAAGAAGAACTGTCTCTTTGTTCAGAGCCAGGGAACTCGCTCAGGGGTTTCCCTCAACACCACCAGAGGGGTGCGGGGGGACTGCGGGGTTCTGAACCTGATGCTTAAGATACAAATTTTGAGCAAGAAATGATCCAAATACAGAAAAATAYCCAAGTTTTAGTCAGAAATTAATAAACTGTAAATTAAGGTATGCTCCAGATTTTCCTCAGCTTAATCCTCCCTCCCATATAAGAATATACAAGGTAATGACATCAACATTACTTCAGTACATATTTCAAATAATTAATGAAAACATTATTTGCTTCAAGAATTGTTGAATATACATGAAGTTACATAACTGTAACCCCTATTTATTTAACCTGGAATTCTCTAGAAAACTGTGGGTGCAATATTCACTGAAGCAAGTAACCTTTACTTAAGAAAGAAGTATTTTTAGAGTCTACAATTTCTGAATATCTTTCCCTCTTGTACAAAGCCACCCATAGCTGTTTACACAGGACCAAGGGGAAAAAAAATTGGCAGCCCCGATTTAAGGGTAAGGGCAASTGTATCACTTAGCATTGCTTTTGCTATAAAGGAACAAAACCTGCTGTTAGGAGTTACTAAATGAGTAATATCAACAAAGCCTTTTGTAAAACTACCTGGACAGATGGCCTGTCCTTCCTCCCAAATAGCACAGACTTCTCAACTGGATAGTGGCACAGTCATGGTACATTAGCACTCAAAGGGGTTGAGAAAGGTTAGAGAGAAACAAGTTGATTAGAGTTCATGTCCTCGTACACTAAGGTTATGAAATGTATAACCAGAATGACACTGTATCAGGAATATGCAAATAAATGTACCAGGGTGTAAACTGACTTCACCTGTTTATGCAGAAGTTCAAGGACACCAAAATATAAATCACTCCGTTTTGTTGGAACAGATAACTGTACCCTTGATAATGTAAGAAAATGTTGCTGACGCACATAATCCTTCTCTGCACCTCTTTCCCATGGCTTCACTACCATCAGCTCTGTGAACCTGGCAACAGGTAGAAGGCAACAGCCAAGCCAAACATCAAACACATCCCTTTCAACTGCTACTCCTTATCCTGATACTGATTTTTCAAAATTATATTTAAAATAGCAGCAAGCAACAACGTATTTTTAAAGGATGCCACAAATTTTGACTTATGCATCCAGTCTCTCAGAAAGTGTTTTCTGAGTAACTGGCTGTGACTTTGGGCAGTATTTAAATATAGCTATATATTCATAGGGCCTCCTGCTTTAATCGCCCAATGGAAGTGGTGGGGASAGAGGCAGGGAACAAACAACAAAAAAACCCAGCTGGATCCTGTGTGTGCTGGGCTTGTAGAATCAAGCATCCACGTATAAAGAAAACAAGTTGCATGCCCCTAGAAGAAATAGATTTAACCATTAAACTATTACTCAGACAAACAGCCTTCCCAAAGGAGTTCATTGCTTGCAAAACAGTGTTGTTGCCCACTACTTAGTATCCATCCATATAGCTCAGTAATGAAAACATGAAGTTTAAATACATTTATACATAAATGATCACTTTTTTTTTTTTTTTTTATTAATACAGCTAAGGAACTCCCAGTACTTGAAGCATGGAAATGTGCAATCAGTAGGGCTCTATGCTGACAAAACTGCATAGATATGCTGTATCTAAACTTCATTGTTAAAACCAAGATCTATAATTTCCGAGGCATCTCTCTCTCATTTTAGGGTGGACAGAGGTAACATTTTATGACTGACATAACAGATGGCAAATGCCCCTCACATAGTATATTTTGATAAATCTGACCATTACCCAACACAGTTTATTTTTCTTGGAGGAAAAAGTAGATGGCTGAATCCTGGTATGCTGGCAAAAGCATAGTTTAGTGGGCAGGAAAGAAGCTAATATTAGCACTATTTGGTTGGTATACTTAAATATTAGCAAAGCATTCCCAGTCAAGACCTCAAACTAGAAGGTGAATGTGGTGAAATAGGTTGGGGCAGGATGATATGACAGAAGGAATGGGAGGGTAAAACAGGATCATTTTTTCTTTTGGGATGATGAAATTGTTCTATAGAGATGATTTAAGCAAACATCCTCTGACAAATCTGTTGCATTACTAAAGATTCTGCTGCCCCTATTTGTCCACACCTATGTTGTGCCTGAAATTGTTTGATGGAATAAGGGTGTGTGTGTTATGCTTGACCATCCCAATTGACAGCCCTCTGTATCTCTGAAACCCTACTTATTTCAGAAATTAAAACTAATGTGCTATGCAAAGCACAGGAATAGCTAAATCATAAGAGATGCCAGCCTATAGGACCAGTGAATTGCAGCTGAAAGGTGAGAGGGAYGAGTGGTGTTAGTGCATTTATTGTAATTAAGTACCCTGTAATTACACTGAAATGACTGGGATAATTTTCAGCAGGGATATAGTGTTGAAAAACAATTCAGAAGAGTTCAGATAAAACTCTGAGTARTACAGATCATCTATGTAAACTAGGATCATTCATTCCAGAGTGCTGGCCATGAGATAATTTGCTTTTTAACCTGAATTTTACACATGCCTGAGTGCCACTTCTTGTGTTTGGTACCCCAGTTCTGCATTAAAAAAACCCAAAAAACCTAAACATAATTACAGAAAAATAATGCTTGTTATGAAGAAGCTACTGCTAAAGATGTATCAATGCCAACACAGAAATAAAAACTATAAATTGCAACCTTGGATTCCAGTCCATCCTAATGTCTTTGTCACGGAAATTGCAAAGCTCTGCTGCTATGGCCAGTATGAATGTGTATTGCCCACATGATAAAGAATAACATGCATGACAGTGTCAAGTAGATGAAATCATATTAATATTTTTTACATTTCAGACCTAAGAATTCTTGCTTAAGGTCACCAAGCATATTTCATAAATGTCTGGAAAAAAATATTTTCAAATTCCCAAGGGGTTTGCAGACAAGTTTGTATTTATAGGCCCAGATCACTCGGARTGGCAAGAAAGTTTTAGTTAGATAACTAACTCCCTTATGGTTTTGGTAGTGTGGGTACAGAAGATAGTCTTGCCTGCTACAGACATAGCCAGAAAATCAACTATTTCCGAGTTTTCACATGAAGCTGTCCTCACTGAGAYGTGTTATGCAATGATTTCATATAATGTAAATTTACAATTAACAATTCTATGCATTTTTCCAGATACAGAAATCAAAGCACATTGCTAGGACAGCAAAAATTCTCAGCATCATTTTCTATGAAGAGTTGCACAGATATAGAGAGGTCACAGGCACTTTGCCTAAAGTCACACTCCTTTCTTGCTTCTGGGGAGGTTAGTGCCTCTGATCTCAAATTGCTCCTCTAACTCCGCTAAACCCGGTAACGACTGCCTTGTATGTTAATTAATATTTTCCCATAAGACGATGGGAGACGTCTTCCTTTGGTAAGCTGCTGTACTGCAGCATAGCAGTATTTACAGTGAAGTGATCTTTTCCAATCACACCCCCCCCCCCCTCCCCAACGTTACAGCCGTTAATTTCTAAACGAGTTATTATGACCCAAATCGCAGACAATATCGTGCAGGAGGGAGCAGAGCGGCGACACCGGTGCATGCGGGCTGCGAGCGGCCCCGCCGCCTCCTCCGCCGGGAACACGGGGAGAGCTCGGCCACGGCCCCGCAGGGCGGCAGCTGGAGGCGCCGCATCCCTTTCGTCTTTTTTTCCCCTTGCTTGTTTGTTTGTGGTGTTGTTTTTGTGGTTTTTCCCTCGGCTTTACTCGYAAACCCGCTTGCTTCAGCTTCGGCGCAGGCTGACAAATGAAAGCATGTCCCGGCGGCACTCATGGGGGAGACGGGAAAMCACGGATGGATGTATGCGTGACCCCAGCCTCACTTTTCCTCTCGGGCATGTGCACAGGGCTTCACCGCTCCCGAGRCGGGTGACACGCAGCTGCGGTTAGGAACAGGCTGGACTGTTCCAGCACAGCCTCTTCCCTACATCCCTCGACTTTTACTATCGCTGCCCTGCCCGCACCGCTCCGCGCGCTTCGTGACGCGCGGCGACCGCCCTCAYCGCGGGGCGAGAGCCCGGCATCCCCGCCCCGCAGCCCCTTCCTGGGCCCCCGCGCTCCCCTCTCCTTCCCCCGCTCCCGCCTCACAGGAAAATGCGGGTTGGACAGACCCCCGCCCCTCCTGCCACCCACCCCGGCGAGGGCCCCTCCGCCGCCCCTCACCTCCCTCCGCTGGAGGGGAGAGAAAGGCGCCCATTGATCCGCGGGCGCGGCCCGCCTGGTGACGAGAGTGCGGATCCCCTGTAAACAAGCGCGACACCTCGCGCATCCCCCGCCCCCGGCGCTCCCCGCCCCGCGGAGCCCCCACACGCCCGGTGAAGGAGCGGGAGCGGCGGCGCGGGGGGAGCACGGGGCCCTGGGRAGGCGGGGGGCCCTGGGGCCGCTTTGCCCCCGCCGTCACTCGTTCCGTAATACCGCGCCACGAACCCCCAATGGGGCCGGGATCGTTTCCAGAGGAAATGCGGACGCTGTCCTTATTCACCACTAAGGCGAAGCGCCCGGATAAATTAGTGCTGTTTAATTAATACGGACGAACAGCGGCAGCCCCTGCCCCCCCGGCCCTCCCTAGGTGGCATTTCCCCACCGCCCGGCGCGGACACAGCGCGGCCCCTCAGGCGGGGGAGCGGGGGCGGCCCGCGCGCGGCGTGGGC
>NW_026623233.1:6492020-6535525 GCF_030028575.1 Malurus melanocephalus | reverse complement strand
CTGTGCGGGCACGGCTGACGCACACGCGCGTGTGTGCGGGGGCGCGCGGGGGGCGCCCGCCGCTCACGCTCGCCCGGAAGCTCCGCCCGGCGGGTCCGCAGCACCTGACATGGCCTCGGCGCCCCGCYGCGTCCCGAGAGACGGCGAACCGCGGCACCGGGGCCCGCCGGATGTGCGGGCACTCCCCGCCGTGCCCGTGTCCCCCGCACCTTCTGAGCTGCGTGCGCGGTGGGCAGCGGCGGCAGGGGCGGGTTCCGCTAAGCCCGAGGGGGGCCGGAGGCTGTGGGCGGGAACGCGGAGGGGCGGGAAGGGGGTGGGGGGCGAGGCTCCCGCCGTCCAACGGCGTCGCGCCGCCTCGCCGCCGAGAGCCCGCCCCGCCGCCCATTGAGGGCCGCGGCCGTCCTTCGCGCGGCCCGGCGGCCAATGCGGGGCGGTGCCGGCGGCGGCGGCGCCCCGCCCCGTCTCGGTGTGTGAGCGCCTCGGTGAGGCGGCGGTCACGTGTTGTTTTGCTCTTTAGTTGGGGCACTCGGTGCGCGATGTGTTACTTACGGCGAAACTCCCGCCGGCGCCGGCAGCACCAGCGGCGGTCGGGGAGCCTTAGCGGCGTCGCCGGTATTCCAGCAGGGGAGGACGCCGAGCGGCCGCCGGCAGCACCCGCTGCCTAGAGGTGACAGCGGAGGATCCCGCTGCGGCTCCGAGCAGCCGTGCTCTTCTGCGAAGGAATAACTTTCTTTTAGCCGCTTCCCTCCATCCTTCCTTATTATTTTTTTTCCTTTTTCTCGCCGCGGCGCTCGGGCCCCGGATCCGCTCATCGTCGGCGACAGCAGCGAGAGGAGCCGGGCGGCGCTCCTGCCGCGGGGCTGGGGATGGCGAGCCCCGCTGTGCTGGGGCTGCTCCCCCCGCTGAGCTCCCCGCCCGGCCCCAACCTGAACAACAACAACAACAACAACCAGGGCGTGAGGAAGTGCGGGTACCTGCGCAAGCAGAAGCACGGCCACAAGCGCTTCTTCGTGCTGCGCGGCCCGGGCGGCGGCGGGGAGGAGGCGGGGGGCGCCCGGTTGGAGTACTACGAGAGCGAGAAGAAATGGAGGAACAAGTCCGGGGCGCCCAAGCGGGTGATTGCCCTGGACTCCTGCCTCAACATCAACAAGCGGGCTGACGCCAAGCACAAGTACCTCATCGCCCTCTACACCAAGGACGAGTACTTCGCTGTGGCGGCCGAGAACGAGCAGGAGCAGGAGGGCTGGTACAGAGCTCTTACCGATCTGCTCAACGAGGGCAAGGCGGCCTGCCAGGGGTCCCCMCACCGCCACCTCGCCTCCCCCTTCTCCGCCTCCTGCGGCGCCGCCGCCGCTTCCCTGGCCGCCGCCGGCGAAGACCTTAACTACGGGCTGATCGCTCCGGCCACYGCTGCCTACCGAGAGGTCTGGCAGGTGACGCTGAAGCCCAAGGGCTTGGGGCAGAGTAAAAACCTCACCGGCGTCCACCGGCTGTGCCTCTCGGCCCGCACCATTGGGTTTGTGCGCCTCAACTGCGAGTTGCCCTCGGTCACGCTGCAGCTGATGAACATCCGCCGCTGCGGCCACTCCGACAGCTTCTTCTTCATCGAGGTGGGGCGCTCGGCCGCCACCGGCCCCGGCGAGCTCTGGATGCAGGCGGACGACTCGGTGGTGGCCCAGAACATCCACGAGACCATCCTGGAGGCCATGAAGGCGCTGAAGGAGCTGTCCGAGTTCCGGCCYCGCAGCAAGAGCCAGTCCTCCTCCTCCTCGTCCTCCGGGGGGGCCGGCGGGCTCGGCGGCAGCGGCGTCTCCGCCACCCACCCCATCACCGTGCCCGGTCGCAGGCACCACCATCTGGTCAACCTGCCTCCCAGCCAGACCGGCCTCCTCCGCCGTTCCCGCACCGACAGCCTCGCCGCCGGCGCCGGCACCAAGTGCACGCCGTGCCGGGTGAGAACGGCCAGCGAGGGCGACGGCTGCCGGGTGGGCTCTGCGGCCGGCAGCCCCATGAGCCCGGGCCCCGTGCGGACCCCCTTGAGCCGCTCGCACACGCTCAGCGGCGGCGGCGGGCGGCAGGCGGGGAAGCTGCTCCCGGTGCTGGCCGGCGGCGGCGGGCTGCAGAGCAGCCGTTCCATGTCCATGCCCGCCTCCCACTCGCCCCCCTCCGCCACCAGCCCCATCAGCCTTTCCTCCAGTAGCGGCCTCGGCTCCGAGCCTGCCCACCCCCATCACCCGCAGCGCCCGTCCAGCGGCAGCGCCTCCGTGTCCGGCTCCCCCAGCGACGCCGGCTTTATGTCCTTCGACGAGTACGGCTCCAGCCCGGGTGGCGACCTCCGGCCCTTCTCCTCCTCCTCCACTGCCAGCAACCGCAGCAACACCCCCGAGTCGGTGGCCGAGACCCCCCCAGTGCGGGACCCGGGGGGCGGCACCGACCTCTACGGCTACATGGCGATGGAGCGGCCACCGAGCGGCCGCCTCTGCTACCGGCCCTGCCCCGACGCTGCCGGCGACAGGTGCCATCGGAAGCGGACCTACTCCTTGACCACGCCGTGCCGGCAGCGACCCGCCGCGCCGCAGGTCTCCTCCGCCTCCCTCGACGAGTACACGCTGATGCGTGCCACTTTCTCCGGCAGCGCCGGCCGCCTCTTCCCCTCCTGCCAAGCCGGGGCTTCCCCCAAAGTGACCTACACCCCCTACCCCGAGGACTACGGGGACATCGAGATCGGTTCTCACCGCAGCTCCGGCAGCAGYAGCACCAATCTGGGCCCGCCGGCAGGGGGTGGAGGAGGGGGAGATGATGACGGCTACATGCCAATGACCCCCGGTGTGGCCGTCGCCTTAGGGCAGGGAAGCCGGGGCAGCGATGATTACATGCCCATGAGCCCCACCAGCGTGTCTGCCCCCAAGCAGATCCTGCAGCCTCGGGCAGGGGTGGGTAGCGGGTCCCCGGGGAACGGGAGCAGCTACAAGACCAGCTCGCCTGGGGAGAGCTCCCCTGACGAYAGCGGGTACATGCGGATGTGGTGCGGCTCCAAGCTGTCTGTGGAGAGCTCAGATGGAAGGCTGAGTAACGGTGACTATATCAATATGTCYCCTCGGGACCCCCAGAACGGGTCCCAAGCTCCCTCCCTCACCCCCCCAGACTTCTTTTTCGCCCCTTCAGGGCATGGGTCCAATGAGCCCCCAAAGCCCAGCTGCTATTCATACAGCTCCTTACCCCGCTCCTACAAGAGCCAGGGCTTGGCAAAGGACAGCGACCAGTATGTCTTCATGAACTCCCCGGGGAGGATGATCCCAGAGGAGGCGGTGTGTGGAGTGGGCCAGTTGTCTGCAGGCACCTTTGCCCCCTCCAGCCACACGGTGCCTTCGCCCCTGCGGCACAGCCGGACCGAGAGCTTCCTGAGCCAGCGCTGCCAGCGGGTGGCCCGGCCCAGCCGCCTCTCCTTGGAGACCTTGCGGACGATGCTGCCCAGCATGAACGAGCACCCTCTGCCGCCTGAGCCCAAGAGCCCTGGTGAATACATCAACATTGACTTCGGGGATGCTGCCGTCTATTCTCCCCCCTCGCTGCCTGCTGACAGCCCGGCCTCCTCCCTGGGCTCAGGCACAGGGCAGAGGCGCTCCCCTCTCTCTGACTACATGAACATTGACTTCGGGTCACAGTCGCCCTCCCAGTCGGGCACGGTCTCGGTGGGCTCCTTGGAAGCTCTCTCTCCAAGTTCTTCCTCCAGCACCAGCCAGCCCAACGGGCGCTATCTGAAGGCGGCTGTGGGGGTGGCTTGTTCATCCAGCCCATCGGATGGTGGTGATTACACCGAGATGACCTTTGGCATGGCCACTACCCCACCTCAACCCATCRTTCAGAAACCAGAAAGTGCCCGGGTCACCAGCCCCACATCTGGGGTGAAGAGGCTCACCCTCTCTGGGGTGGAGGCTTTCATTCTCTCCAGCCCTCCTCCAGACCCAAACCGGGGGGCCAAAGTCATCCGGGCAGATCCCCAGGGGCGGAGGAGGCACAGCTCAGAAACTTTCTCCTCCACCACCACTGTGACCCCAGTGTCCCCCTCCTTCGCACACAACCCTAAACGACACAACTCGGCCTCGGTGGAGAACGTGTCCCTCAGGAAAAGCGAAGGCCTGGAGGAGGAGCAGGGTAGCAGTCCCATGTGCCGGGAGACCTCGGCTGGCTTCCAGAACGGCCTCAACTACATTGCCATTGATGTGGTGGACGGGTCCCTGGCAAACTGTGACAAATCCAGGTTGAAAGCCAGGCACCTCCTGAACGGGGGCATCAATGGAGTAGAGATGAACGCCTATGCCAGTATAGACTTTCTGTCTCACAACCTSAAAGAAGCAAGTGCTGTGAAAGGTGAGTAGCTTCATCTGACAGTGCCTGCTATGTGTGTTTATGCTTTGTGTTTACCATCACAGGGTTTTGTGACAGAGCACTGTCCCTCTTCACTTCCTTAAAGATCATTTTTATCCCTTTTTAGCATCCTGTAATAAGCAGTCTTGGAGGAACTTGGTGGCTCTGAAGAAAAATGTTTAATTTTGTAATATTTCTTAGTGTTTCAATACTACTGTGCTGTTATTAAGAGTATACAYTTCTGGGTACCCCACTAGAAGCTGCTGTTTACACAGTTATGGGCAGTATTCAGAGTTTTCTTATGTAAGATTTTGGAAATCGTTTGGAAAATGTGACCAAAATAGTTTGTTAATGTAATTTCTAAGTACTATTTAAAAACGTAAAATGATTGAGTTAAAAACAGGATTGTTCGACTGAGGAGAGATTACAAAAACAATCTTTGCCTCTCTAGCTGAGTAGGTTTATAATAYAAAAATGAGAAGGATAAATTTATTATCATGGTTTTAAAATACCTTGTCTCTTGCAGAAGTTTAACAGTAAACCATTATGAGCATGGAATATGAATTAAAAGAAAGGTAATTCTTTCCATCAGTCACTATATGCTCGAGCTGTTGTGTGTTGCATCACTTAAGGGCTCAACTTGGGGTAGTGTGTGACAGTGTTCAGCTGATGGCTCACGGATTGCAAATGCTGGGTATCAAACTGAAGAAATGTGAAACTTACAGTGAGAGATAATTTAGATTTTTGGTGTGTAGCTGTTCCTTTAATTAGGTGCTGGTCATGCTGGGGGAAAAAAAAAAAGAAACAAATACCATCCTTTCTTCGACAAAACAGTAATCCACCTCCTCTCAGTGAGTGAGGGTTTGTACACAACTGGGGGCTGGTTGAGGAGGGCACAGAGCAGCCAGTGTGTCAGAGAGGAAAGGTGAGATGAGGAAAATAATGAGACACTCTAAGGATTCTCTTGGCTCTTGAATTTATGCAAGACATGGTAGTTCAAACCCTTATGCATATATAGCTGTAATATGTGTTTATGGGTCTAGCAGGTGAAATGACAAACCATGAAAAAGTAGTTGCTTGGAGGGGAATAGTATTGGTTCTCTATTCACTGTGCTGATAGAGGCATCGATAACAAGTGAGCAGCAGCAGCTTCTGAGAACTACTTACAGTTTTCTTTKCTTGTGTTTCTTTAGTAGCTAGTTGATTTTGAAGAAGAAAATATTTTCTCTTTTGATAGGAAGTACAGGAAGATGGAAAAGATGAAAGATCCACCGTTTGCAGAGCAAGCTTTGAACCTAATTAAGACGAGAGGATTGTTGAATGCAGTGTCAGAGTTTGAAAAGATGAAGGCTTATTCTGAATGACTGGAAGGGTTGAGGGCAGAGCCTTATTTGTGTCTTGCTTTTAGTTTTGCTGGGATCGCTTTYAGGATCCTTGTGGCTTCCCCGAGCCCGGTGCGGATGCTGCAGCCCCCGCTCTCCTTGCCCGGCCTAGGATGGTGGTCTCGGGCGCCGGCAGACGATCACGCCCCTTTGCTTTGCAAACGGATTTTTCACAGAAACCAGGAGCATGTCTTGAGCCACCTCCAGCCCCAGTTGCCAGTGAAGCCCGGTGTTGGGAAAGAGCTCTTTCCACAGCATTCCCCAAACTGCTGACCCTAAAGCGGGTGGGGGCGGGCGCCGGTTACCGGGAAAACCCGGCGCGGGAGCGCGGCCGGCAGCAGGCGGCACGCGGGAATGGGAGCGGCGGGCGGTCAGATAAGGAGAGGGAAACGACCGCCGTCCTTCCCATCCGGTAAACAAAAGGATAATGCGCTGAACGCAGCCGTGTTAATGTGCTACGGGCTTACAGCGGACAGGGCTCAGTGCTGCTGCCGCGTGTGTTTGTCCAAGGACGGTTATAGGCTTGCCTTATTTTAATATTTAATCTGCATGTGTGTTTGTTTTTCCTCTTTCCCGTAAGCTTCTAAACGCAGATCACATGGAGGAGTGGTGCGGGGAGGCTCGTTGGGATTGACCCTATCTGTAGGAGGTGGGCTGTCAACTCCAGCACCTCGCTTCCCTGACAAGGGTGCCAGCCTGTAGGGTGCACTCAGAGGTACGGGATGCAGGGATGGATGGATGGAACCAGAGTCAGGTCAAGGTAGTAAGGAAGAACCTCACACCGCCAGCATCCTCAGCCAGTGGGTTGGGTACCAAAAACAGGGCATCAGGTTAATTGCCCTTGTGGCAGCCAAACTGGGAAAGTAACAGCATGGGGAAGGAGATATACATCACGAAGGACTTTGTTGGTGTAAGTTTAGCCAAAGTATAAACTTCTGTAATTTCCTAGTTTCCTTTTTGGTTTTCATTGGGATTTTACACTGATGTTTGTTTATGGAAGGACTTCTGCCCCTGCTTAAAAAGGTCACCCAGCATTTTGCTAATGTATTTTGAGTTTCAAACATTGTGATTTGGGAGACTACTAAGAATTTATTGTTTTACTGAGAAATGTGTTCTGTTTAAAGAAAACTGTATTTTGCACATAGGAAAGATTATTTTGACAGTAGTAAATCATGTACATTTGAAAAAACCTAATTCAGTAAAAATTAATTATTTGGAAAATAGAGAGCATATATAATCAGCATTGTTTGTTTAGTTTGCACTTTTTTMGTACTTTGTTTTTAACTACATTAGAAAAGTGAGAAGTTTTACTTCAGAAAACAAGAGTGGTTCCTAGTAATTTTAAAATTATGAAGAATCCACTTCTATTGAATATTTAGAACAGGAGACTGTTACAGGCAAACTCCTTGTAATAACCTTTGCAGTTAAATACTACTTTGATTTGTACAAAATGCATGTTAAAAAAACATATATTAAGTTCTTCCTTAAAGATTTTGATTTGTGCAAAATACGTGTAAAAAAACAGTTTGAGTTACTCCTTCAGGTCTGTAGCAGTAGCTGTATTTTCATGTGGATAAGTGTTTTAAGGGAAATTATTTGTATCATTTAAAGGTGGCTGGCTTTCACATGTGGTGTGTTTTTCTGCAGTCAGTAACTTGCCTCTGCTGTAGGGAGTGCTGTGCTTTTGGAAATCTCTGTCCATATTATCCTGTGATGGCAAGAGCAAGGAGTGCATCCTCAACTGCTGTCAAAACAGTTAACAGGTTGCTTGAAATTACTGCTTCATTTAGTTTTTCTGTGTTCTGAAAATGTGCAAATATTTAGGAACTGGAGAAACAATTGCCTTCATCTGATCTGTAAATAAAATAATACTGTTATTGGTGGGTTAACCTTGTTACTTGCTAATAATTAGCCTTTGCTCTAAAATTATGACTGCTTTTTTTGCTTATAAACATATGACCTGTGTATGAATTTTATTATTTATGGAGATGTCACCAGACTTGAGTGGGTAATCTTTGCTTTCCATTCACAGAGTGCTCTGTAGTTTTAACTTGTAAATGTYTCTACTAGTTGGTCTAGTTTTCTAAAATTTAACAGTTACTGTGTGTAATAATGTAAAAATCTTGAGGGTTCTTTWCTTCCTGTGTTAGTTTCTTTTGCCTTGATTTGTTTGAAGAAGTCATCATCTATAATGCATCTACTTAAGATGGTAATAAGGTGATTTTTGAAAATAATGATCATCCCCCTGCACTCACCTTGTCAATCAGCTTTTAGTTTTGTGAGGGTTTTATGATTGCAACTAGACAATAAAAAGCCTATCTTAAGAAATCTCTTCTTCTGTCTTTCTAATGGTGTTTTAGATATTGAAGACATAAACTTTGTTTCCTTTTTCTTTGAGTTTGCTTTGTTCAATGAATTATATTATTAAGTTGTTCTTTTACCTCCTCTCCATGTGCCAGCTGCCAAAAAGTTTTGGTTCTTCAAGTGACATGGAGTTTGTTTGTCTCTTAAAAAAACATTAATGCTCATTTTAAAATGGCTTCTTAAAAGTATTAAAATGTGCTGGGTTAGAAATCAATGCATCTTTTCAAATGTTTTTTGAATAAATGCAGTGTAGTAGTTTCTCTWACGATTAAGTTCTGTAAGAACATCAAACATACAGAAAGAACTGAGCTGCTTTTAACAACTTCTGTGCTTGAGTTTTTAACTTAACCTCAAATTTTTACTTCTAAGTCTTTCTTTTAAACACCTTGGAATTCACCTACTRTCTTTCCAGATGGCACTTTATGGGTGACCAAAATGGTTAGATCTGAGCCTAGCAGTGCTACTCGTGAAACACAAAATGTRAACTGAATTTATCTGGGGTTAAATGAAGCCTTTGATATTTTAAGTAAWGTTGATTATATGGGTGTCAGCTTGTTGCAAGCAGATAGACTATCTTGACATCTATTAGACATTTTTTTTGCTTTATACTTTAAATTATGTTTATCTGTACTGCTCATAGAAAGAATGTCATARTTACTTTGAGTAATTTAAGATAAATTGTTGTAGACCAAGTTGAATGGTGGGTTTGTTCTAAAATGAACCAGTACAGTCATTGCTTAAGGCAGAGGAAATGCTTAGGTTGATGATTGCTTCTGATTACTTGATTTCTTTCAAGATAGCTACAGAGACTAACGTTCGTTTGTAAGTAAAAAGAATAAAGGAGTGTTTGAACAGAAAGAGTATTAAGATATGTTTCATATGGTGGGGTTGTTTTTTTTTTTTTTTTTTAAACGAGAGACTAACATGGGTTTCTTTACACTTGATTTATCTTTAAATAGCATTAATTACACTGGAATGCCAAAGTGGTTTCTAAGCTGAAACACAGCAAGCATGCACTGAAAAAGTTAGCCAGTTACTGTATGTGATCTAACTTCTCTCCCTGTTCTGAAGTTAAATGGCAGCATAGTTACATGCTGTATAGTTACAGGTATTTTCTGACTATATCAGTTTTTCTCTAAGAGCACCATTAGTATGTTTCTGTTTAAAGAAATAAACTTCTAAAAAAAGGCTATATCTGTGGCTTTTTTCTTCTGAATATGTTGAAATCTACTTTTTGTACTGGTTGTCCATATGTTTTTTTCTTTGTGTCTGTGTTCATTGTGTTAGACATGATATAGCAAATTCTGTGGAGATTTCAGTATTAAGTTGATGCGCTATGTGTAATAGCAGTTTACAGTGAATATGTTGACTGATTTGATAAATTAGGATGTGTAGTTATGAGAGTTTCACAACTCTCTAGGTTTTTTGTAGATTATTACAGTGTTTGCTTAGAAGTGAGCTGTGGGTGCATGGAAATCAGTATTATTTCTTGAGTCTTTAGTAGATGGTGTTGTAGTGACCTTCAAAGTTCACATATGTTTTCTTTGTGTGTCTGTTGTCTGGCATGTAGTTATTTTTAAAGTTTTGTGCGTWTATGTGTAGGGGGTCAGGAGTGGCAGCTTTGAAAAGCCAAGTTCAGCTCAATAGTGCCCTTGCTGCTGGTTGTTGAAAAAGCTGGCTCTCCTGCAGCTGAGTTTTCAAAKGAAAACTTGTTTGTTTGTTTGTTTTTGTTGTTGTTTGGGGTTTTCTTTTACACTTGTGCTTGTGTCAACTGCCTTTAGCTATCCAGCATGTGGGCTTCTTGGATTAGTCAGTCTGCCAGGGCTCTGGGGAGCCAGCAGCAGTAAACAGAACCAGCAAAGGTGACTTGTCCCATTGTCTTTTATAAAGTTACAAAGTAGCATGCATTTTCCCTTGCATCTCGGTCAGTTTGGGAGGAAACCAGGATTACTGGTTTAGATTGTATTTGCAGTTTCCAAACCAGTACAGGTAGAACGAATCCCTCAGTTGCAGGGCTGTGTTTGTAGTTAACACAAGCTGTTAAGACTGAGGCATTACAAGCCTGATGCAAACCACAGAAAAATCAATTCCTAGATTGCTTACTTCTTTACAGAGGGTCACCTAAAAGCACACCTTGTGTAACACTTGTGGAGTGTTAAGGGGCTAACACATCTAGTAACATTTGAGGCTCTCTCAAAGACAGCAGCAGTTTGTCATCTCTGTGTTGCCAGTTAAACAGTAATGAGTAACTTTCCTGAAGAATAGGTAAGTGCCTGCTTATTTCCATGGAGCTGTGCTATTGCTTGGTAGCTCAGGTGACAAATTGGCTRCTGAACTAGGACTGTTTAGGGAAGATTTTCAATTGGATAATGAGAAATCCTTTAGAAATTGATTTACTTGGAGTTCTGTTACTGTTTTTACTTTAAAAAATATTTCAGAACATTCTCTATTTTTTTTTTATCAGCGATGATAACCCCAAATTGTGGATAGGAGTATCAAAACCAGTAATTTTAAAAAATGAAGTACTTGCTTGCAGTGCAGGGCAAATACCCTCTGGAAAAAGGCTTGTTAGAGGTGAACAGTGGGGAGATACTTTCAAAAGAAACATCTTTGATGCTAGAAGGTTTTTTGTTTTCAAATCCACAATTGCCCATCTCAGTTAAATAAAAGTTTTTTCAGAGTGTATTTTTTTATCTTGGTAAATCAATCACAAAAATAGTTAAGGAAAAAACAACCCAAGCCACAAACCTAAGCCCCCACCTCTGATGGTAACATCTACTGTGCAGAAGAGTAATGCAATAGCTTTATTGCATAGATTAGGAATGATTCAGTGCTTTGTTTACATTATTTGTCAATCTCTTCAGCATCCTAGAGGAGAACACTTCCTTCCTGGCAGATGGCAGCCCCAGGGCCATGCACCTGCCATTACATGCACTACACAGTAGTAATCTACCCCAGTATYGCTGTTGACAAGAAGCTAATGATTGGAGACTGTCTGCCTGACAGCCTAAACAAAATAGGAACATATTTGTCCTTCAGTGAGGGTCTGAGAGTTCTTAGGTAGGACAGTCGGGTCAGCGTGCTGAAAAATTATAATGGGCCTTGGTTTAGACCTCTTTGGTAGTGTTTGCAGTGTGAGCCACTTGTAATATAACAATGCTTCAAAAAGCAAACAGTGTCTCAAAGAAGGGATTTTSTGTTTCTCTGGCAGTGAAGCTGGTGTGTATTAATAGCTCAGTGCTGATGGCAGGAAGGCTTGCGTGGTTCCACTGGCTGTGCCGCTGTCCTCTGCAGCGCAGTCTGCCCTCGCTGCCAGCAGGGAGTCAGATGCACTCGTGCTGGTAGATGGGGCCATAAGCACTGTTGCGAAGCCAGAATGTCTCTTAATTGTTTGAATGGTGTGTTTGGTGTTGTTTGCATAATGCATTCCTATTTCAGTAATTTGATTTGTAATTTTACATGTTTATGTTGTGACATTACACCACAATCTCTTGTTTTTGTTAATTTTTCTTTTGCATATGTGTGCACTTGCTTTTCTTCTTTGAAACAAGTGTGGGCAATGTTTCTAGGGGACACTACCCAAGGCAAGGGTATCTTTGAACTAGGCCAGGATGTTCTTTGCTAAATTTAAAAACTACCCAAATATTACCCAGAGTTTGTAGGGTATTAAGCAGGATTACATGACGCACGGATTAGACATTGTTGAGCAGCTTGTTTTTGTTTGAAGGGGTCAGAAATGGAGGCACTGGGGCTTTAGTGTGATGCCAAAATAGCAAACTTGCTGATAAYCAGAAACAGCAGAAGTTTCTTAGAAACAGTAGAGCATGTTAGAGAATTTTCCAAGCTTTCTCCAAGCGATGCTTTGTAAAACAAAGTAAAATTTGTTTTACATGTGCTGTGATGATGAATATAAGGTATAAAACTTATTGTTCCACTGAGTTTCAATTTCCAAATCTGTTTCACAGATACTTTAAAGCAGACTAAGAGCACCTCTGTTAGTGCAGCTTGAGGCAGAGGACTTTGATTCTCTTCAGTCAAAGACAAATCAATAAATCATTCCAGCAACAGTGGGAAATCATGTCAATGAAATAAGATCTAAACTGGTTTAAATTTGTCTCTTACATTGTGTCCTCTGAGGCAGTGTGTTATTTTAAAAAAGCGTTTAAGACAGTCATGATATCTACCTCATTAAATTGARTAGCATTGTCAAGGTAATGTATGGAATTGGAATTATGAAGGCTTTAAAAAAAATTGGGGTGGTTTGTTTATTTTTTGTTGTTGTTTGTTTGTTTTTTGTTTGTTTTGCTTTTGCTTTGAATCTAAATTTTTTTTCTCATCAGAAATCACAATATTGATTGAACAAGACCTATGACAGTCTTTTGSGGCAGGGTTAGCCTTAACTCTTATGTAGAAGGTAGTGGTGTTAAATAGTTGCTCAAGAACAAGAAAGCAGTAATGATTTTGGTTCAGTGTGCCTTCACTGGTGAGAAGATTGAGGCTGTACACTTAACAATAACTGGTCAAGTTACACTGTAGTATTAGTTAAAAGAGTAAGAGTAGAACTGACCTCATCACTAGTTAATGCAAAACTTACACATCGCCAAATTCACTGCTTCAACTACTGTGGTCTTTCCCATGCTTGGGAGAAGTTATGGCATGAGTTTCTTAGGTAGCCTTTTTAGTAGTTTCTCTGATAGTGATTTTTTTCAAAAACTCCAGTGAGCAGTTTCTAGTTTGCTTTAAAAGGCAAACCAAAAGTCAGTTGATGTGTCTAACCAAAGTTTTCACTTGTCCCTAACAAAGACTTCTTGTGATGGAATGATGAGATTTGGAGCTGGAAGGTGGAGGTAAAGTTGTCTGAAAAGTCAGTTGCACTCAGTTGTGTTGTAACATCATTCTTACATCATAAACATTTCATAAAGTTTATAGGAGGGTGGACTTGCATCTTTTACAACAGTTTTTAGTCCTGAGCAATTGGTTCTGCTGAAATGAATCAGATAGAASTATAAGAATACTGTCTCTTTAATATATCGAAAAGAGAGGTTACACTTTGATTGTAACAATCTTGTACAAAAATGGTAAAGATTTGTCTTGGWAATTACTATGAAAGTTGTTTGTGAGCTTTTGTTACTTTGTCATAAAATTATTTACAGCTAATTAGTTGTAATCTAACATAAAACTTCAAACATTTATGTTTGAATCAGTCTTGTGTAACAGTGGAAGGTTACTTAATTTTCTGAATGTTGAAGTTAACAGAATTATTACTCATGACTTTAACAATAGTTATAGAAAACTAACTATGTGGAGGRCCATTAGGAATAAACACACACACACAGACATACATATATGTATGACCCTGATGCACAGAATACTTGAAAGAATTTGTCACAAATTGAAAGCGGTTAATACTTACTTTTTTATAATCCAAATAGTCTAGCAGTTAACTCTCAAATACCAGCAAGATAGTAACATGCTGTAATGAGTGCTAGGATAATATTGCCTTCTTTTGGATATTTACGGAAAGGTTACTTATTATACTGTTCTGTTTTAATTTTCAAGTGCCAAATAAAAATTCAGTAAAGAAAAGCTTTTAACTTTAACCTTAATTGGTGTATTTTAAAATAAATGCTAGATATGTGGGCTCTAAATAAATAAATTTATGATACTTGGATGTTGAATGTTAGTCAATAGGATCATTTCTAGTTACAAATGCACTTATGTATTTCAGCACTGGAAGTGATTTCTTCTGTAGGTCCTGCCTTCTTCCCCCTGCTTTGCGGGGGGAATATTCAAGGGACAGTAAATGGAAAAGTTTGTAAGGTGTGGTAACATGAGATAGTGTCTGTTATTGGAAAAAAAAAAACCAAAAAACAGAACTTGATAGTAGTGAAATATTATTGATTTTTAGTAGAAGTCAGATTCAGCCCTCGGGAAATAAATTGATGGGCATTTATTTTAGTAAATGTACRCTTGACTGTGTGAGAAAGTCGAAACAACAGCTTTGATCTTACAGCTTGAGTGAGCACAGTGGAACTGGTGTGCCTGAATGCAGGGAGAGCTGGACTGTGCTGTGAATGAGCTGTGTAGGATGTTTGGATGCCAGGCTGCTGTTTGATGGAGTCATTGTGAGGGGTCTTTTAGAGAGTTGTCTGAGTCTGAAAYTATTCCTTAACGCTCGTGTCTGCTTCATCCATCACGAGCATGACTGGCCATGTGGATGCTGTGTTGTCATATTAAGAGAAAATGCTGCAATATTTTCTATTCCTTTCACCCCTCAATAGATGTTTTCAATCTTCAGTGTTCTCATAGATTGGCTGTTGTCACTTTTACAAGGAGACAACATTTCAACCATACTGTTCGAAAAAAAAAAAATAGTGGGAGTTATTTCTGTGATATTTTGTGTAGTGTGGACTTGGGCTGATATTCCACTTACTTTGCTGAAGTAGTGTACTCTCCTTTGCTGAAAAGTAGTAGTGATTTAGTGYAACTTATGCTTGCTTCCTTAATAAGGCATAGGAGAGTCAGAATGAAGGGTCTTAAATAATAAAAAAGAAAAGGTGCTYGGACTTTAGAACATGTTTATAGGAAATAGTGAGCTCTTCTGAGAAGTGATGCATAGGAGACAACTTTAAACTCTCCACCCCTGGTGGAATTAAGTGTGTCCATCGATTCTYTAGTTGGGTGTCTTAACCTCTTTTTCAGGCACTCATTTTTTGCCTGTCTTCTTGAGTGATTTTCCAGTTCATTTTCTATTGGATTACTGAGCAGCTGACACTTCTTCATTCTGCTCTGAAGACAAAGTTCTGTTAAATTCTGCTGAAGATGTCAAAACAAAGGATAAATAAGTCAYTTATTGAATCTGTATGTCAGATTTATTTCCAATCTTCTTCTTTATTTTTTTTTTTTTATTTTTTTTACCATGTAAGCCCTGTGTTTTAGTGGGCTGTGAAGTGGCTTTATCTCATTCATTAGTATAGCTGTGTTTGTGTGTGTGTGTACCTGAGTAAGATCTTAATTTTGATTCTATAAATATTCTATAAACATTTTAGTATGTCTCAAAATTCATTATTATTTGCATCAGATACACATTATTCTCTTACTCCAGGTAAGAATTAGTGTTGTTTGATGCATGAAAGCCTGTTGTCTCATCAGTTAAGAAAAGCACCATCCTAAAAATAATATTTGGTAATTGTAAGTTAATTCAGRAACAGGAGGAACTTGTGTAAATTCCATTATTTAGTTTGGGAAAAAAMGTTGAAAATAAGTGGTACCCATGTTTGTACAGGATATTATATACAGTGGCTATGACTGTAATGGTTGGAATGAACAGCCTTACCATCTGTCTTTTAAGTTTGAAGTTCTGTTTCTTCATTGAATCACATGCTACTGGAGGTTTTTTCCTAGTAGGTGTGTTTTTCTTGGTTTATATGGTGACACTATTCTTCAACTTCTCTGTTTCTGGAATGTGGAAACTTTTGACAGAGGTTTCCAAGATTTTTCATAGCAGTGATAAGATATTAATAGGGAAGCCCAGAACCATTTGTCTTCTTTCTCATGGATTGTCTTAAATCCTTTTTTTTGGCCATTTGTGACCACATAATATCTTTCTGGAATAGTAATAATTAATTGCTTCAATTAATATTTCAATGTACTTTAGCTAAAAATAGCTGCTGGAAATAARGACTTGAAGAATAAGCTGTATAAGGAAATACAGTCCACAGACTATTTTGTACTGTCATTTGGAAAGCTTTGATACAGAGAAATCAGTTATTAACAGCCTGCTCATGCTGGGTTTACTTTATATGTCTTTTATGGACATAATTAGATGATTTTGTCCAAGACTTATTCCTGGTCTATAGGAAGGTGTATCTGTGGTCTCTCCTCTCAAACATAGATTGAATCTGAATTTCTTTTTTCCTTTATATGATGGTTGGAGAGGCTGAGGCATCAAAGTTGAAAGACACTCAGAATTGCTGTATCTTTTATTCATGCCTCAGGTTGCTTGGTTGCTTGTTTTTTTCCCTCCTTGTAAACAAGCAGTTTGTGTTTGCTGTGGAAATGCTTTGGTAGGATTGTTTAGCACAGAGGGGGTGGGATTATTTGCAAGATGAGGGAGGATATTCCAGAGGAGGCCATTTATGTATGTTTTTCTTAATAGGTTTTCTGAAATTCAGCTGTGCGGGGTCCTGGTTTTTTTGGTTTTTTTTCTGATGGACCTGACTAATTAAAAGGCAAAGGCTATAGGTTAAGCACAGGACGTCAGAATCTTAAGGGACCTTCATCTCTGTGTCCTGAGTGAAGCTGCTTGATGTCTTCTGTGTTGCAGATTGCAGCTCAGGTGTTTCCAGTGTGTCCAAAGGCTGCGTGTTCCTGGTTTAGATTTCTATATTTTCTAGGTACATGGTTTCATCTAGCCAGTTTTCATGCAGAACTGAGAGGYTTGCTCCAGTCTGTAATCCTCTCATTTGCACTTCAGGAGCCTACCAGAAGACTCCTCCTCAAATAAGGATCTGTCTTCTGTAAGAAGTCATTAGAAAGATACAGGTGCCTTTTTAAATGTTGAAGGGGCTGACCAAAGCCAGGCTTTGAGATAGGCACAAAACCACCATCCTTGGCCATAGAGGGAGCCTATCTGCKTGGCATAGGTGGAACATCTAGCATCCAGAGATCTGCAGCTTGGGAGATCTAGCTGTGAGAGTCTGTTTCAAGCAGAAGGACTTGAAATAAGRCTGATATTTGTATGTGGATCAGCTGGCACAGCTAAGTGTTCCTGCCTGATCTGGACTGTACTTTMGTTAGTTGATGATGTATTGTACTTGTTCAGTAAATGTGAAATTAAAAGGGATTTGTGTTCTCTCTAGCTGTGCAGCTGTTGCACTGTTGGCTGAACACTTTCCATTATATTTCCTGGTCAATCACAATATGTGAAATACGCAACAGTATCAGGGCCTTGGCACTTGCAAGCAAACTTGGGCCTTAAAGGTGCAGATGCCTCGGGGAACGTGCTGGTGTTTTGCAAAGCATTTCTTCATGGCATTGCCTGCAATCTTTCTGTTCTTCACAGAGCATCCTTCTAGAACAGCATCATAGCTTTATAAAGCCTCAGCTACTGTGTGGTATCCTACAGGAAATCATAGTTCCTTAGTATGATATCCTGGGGTGTTCATCACACCTATTTGAGATTACCTAAGCAGCTTTAAAGAGCTGGGGTGCTGGCAGTAGGAGAAATGCATGAAGGTCCTGATGTACTGGAAAGCATCCCTGAAATTTAGGGGAATTCTTTGCTAAGGATCGTGGGACTGGAGCCAAACTCTGAAGTATCCCATTCTAAGTGACAAAGATGGGTTTTAATCAGTTTTGTAGAAACAGTTCTGGCAACATAATACACTTTCAAAAAGAGGACAGTGCCTGTTATATAGTTGTGTGGTCAGACRTACTGCTGAAAGTAAAATGTATTTTTAAACAATGCCGTATCAGATACTGGGGAGCCTTTTTTTAGAAAATTAAGTGTAACTGGTTGCTTATAAATATATTTCCTGGCAACAAATATGGGGAGCCATAAACAAAACAAAAATACCTTTGTAAGAGCACTTGGGAGAGGAASAACAAACTGGTCAAACAGTAGAGTACAGCTCTGTTGCTCTAGAGTTAGTATTGTTGCATGTAACTGACACTAAGTTTTTGGTCTTCTAAAAGAAATTTCCTTTGAAGTGTTGAGAAAAATGTTGTGAAAGCACACTGTGCTCTGATAGCATAGTATTTTTAATATTTTAATAGGCTGGGTTTTTTTGTTTGTTTGCTTATTTGTTTTTCTTGAGGAAGGTAAAATTTTGTACTTCAGTCTGATGGCTGAAAAAACAATGAAATAAGTTCTGTTTTCTAAATGGTGGTTGATTGTATGACTCAGATATTCTTGAGGATGGGTGAAACTTGGTGCTTTGCATTCACTTTTACCTTTCTTAAAAAAGTGAAGCTTTAGTATCTGCTTGGTGTTGCAGAGCAAATCATTCTGGGCTTGCTTCACTTYTTTTGCAGTAAACTATTAAATGGGAAGGATTCAAGGTGTGTCCAGTGCAGCTGGCAACAATCACATTCTTCCAGTATAATCTGTGTTTCTTGCTTGAGAAAGAAAGTAAAATATGAGTAAGAAAGAGCAGATAATTATATGCTTTCTGCTATCACAAATTATTTTATGACCAGCTTCCAGTTTTGAAACTGGTGTTTTCAGAAGATAAATTTTAACCACCTAAATTATTTTTCCAAGCAGTTTACTAAGCTTTTTGCCTCTGCTTTCTGACCAAGTATCAGTTTGCCTCTAGGAGTGATATGTAGATGATATTTAGCATGCCCATGTGACAAAAATACATCTTTTCCTTTCATGTCTTAATATAATACTAACTTCTGTATCMAATAAAATCCATATCAGCTTCAGAAAGAAATGCTAATGCATCTCTAGATTAGAGTAAGAAGTTACAGATTGCTGTTAAGAAGTTACAGATTCCTGTTTGTTTTCAAAATGCAACATAAAAATATTCTTTTATTTTTCTAGCATTTTTCAGCAACGTCTTTGATGCAAGGGAGAATGCAGTAAAATTTGTAAATAATAAATTTACTAATATCATTCTTTGAGACAACATTTTGGTTTGATTGCTGGGTTGTTTGACTTTATTGAAGGAATAGTGGGAAATGTCTGCTGGGGGATTGTGTTAGAGTGGCTGATTTTGAGGAGACAGTGGGCTTCTCTATGGTTGATAAATATTAAGGCTCAAGAAGGTGAAGGTGTTGAAATCAGCAGGGATAGGGCACCTTGCTAAATTTGTGAATCTAGTTTTCATAAWGTATCCCACTGTACCAAAGGCTGCTGTGGATTTCTGGTCTACAGCACGAAGGAAGTTAAGGAGAGCTTGGCTCATGGTCCTTAACAAGCTGGCTTGTCCTTATYGGTAAATGATTAGGAAGTAGATGAGAAATTCAGGCAGTATCTCCATTTGTCTTGTATTTTGCACATGTCTGCTTTTGACCCACTGCCAGAGAGAGGAAACTGGATTAGTGAGGAGTTTAACCTGCTTCAGTGCAGCACTTTTGGTGCTGTATGGCTCACTTCACTAAATGGTTTCAGGGAGATTGGGAGTGGTGTATTTTCATCATGCAACATGGTGAAACTTCTTGCCTAGCTTCATCTTTGTTTTGCTTCTCTGTTACTGACAGATTCACTTTGACATAGGTGAGGCGACAAAAGATTTCTAGAAAAGCATTGATAAAATTGGAAAACCATACTTTAAAATCTTTATCCTACATCYGGATGCTCAAAAGTTTTAAGCAAGGATGTGACAGCAAGAGAAAGCTGTAGGGGAAAGGTTGCCCTCCTATGCCTGCCAGGTTGTTACTCTTATCCCTTTCCTGCTTTCTTTTWCTCTCCCTTCTCTCCCTGTATGTCTGTTCTGTGAGAAGATGCATTTCTCTTGTCATGTCTCCTAACCTGAACATCCAAAAGCTGTAGCAGCTAGCTAACACTCAGTGTGTGACCATGCAGTGTGTTTAGATGGCAGGTGAGATGCCTAAGTGGATGTAGGGCATGCCAGGGCTGTTTCATTCTCCTCAGTGAGCTGTCTGAAGGTCAGTTTGTGAAACAGAAGGGTGGTTGATTCCAGAAGTTGAGGAGAGCCTGGTGTTTTAAAACAGGCTGCTGTCTGGAAGATAAATGTCTTCCTCTAGAATGCTCTTGTGAATCTGAAGCCTTTTTTGATACTTGGGTGCCTCAGCCCATTTGGCCGCAGTGGAGGCAGGGATTAGTAAAGTTTCTGTTCCCCTCCCCACAATACTTAAGAGGCAAGAGCACGTACCCAGGGCTGACYTCTGTCCAGTACCTTTCTGGCTGAAAAAGATCTCAATCGTCTTTTCCCCCTCACCACCTTATGGCATGTCGTGACCATATATTCTTTGGTAGAGTGCTCTTGTTCTTTCTTACTGCAGCTATTTTGAGGGAATAATTAGATATCCACTGTAATGGAAAGGGAGAGTGAACATGACTTCCCACAACTTACATGAGTCCTTATCCCTGTTTCTATGAATATTTAAATTTTTAATGTGAATATTTCTTCAATCTAACCAGTGGAAAAGATTGCTTTTTATCCCAAGTGAGAGAGGGAAAAAGCATGCTTTTAAGCTGTTTGAGAGCACTCTAATGTGTTTTCAGCCTAGTGGCTCAGGAGCAGCTCTTGAACTTTGTTATTGTCCATTGATACCTAGAATGGCAGTCAAGCTCTCACTTGTGGCTCTGAACCAGAAGTCTGATTGTACTTTTCTCACCTCACTGTTACCTGCTGGAAATAGGGCAACTAATTTTGATGGCATTTCAGTTGGCAGTTGTGTGAGAATATCAAGCTCTGCTTCACAAGAACTCTTCTTCCTTGTCAAAACTTGTTGACCTTGTTAATAACTACTGATACAAATTAGAAGAGGCRCAAATATGCCTTTGACATCCCAGCTGAGCAAACTTCCCAGCAATTGTAGAGGTGTGTCAAAGGACATGATCTCTGCTCCTAGAATGAATACCAAGTTGTATACCTCACAGAGTTTGAGTTCTTTCAGAGCTCTTATTCAGCAGAGCCCGGTATGAAATAGGACAGAAGAATTGTTGCTTAGAAGTCGCTTTATTCTCTGTGRCTCTAAGGAGTTGGAATGGCAGGCTCCTTATAGGGTGAGTGGGTCAGAAATGCAGAGGTACACACAGAATTTGGTAGAATTTAGCTRAGTATTGTCTAATACGTGCTTTTGGGGCAGGCATGCTAATGCAGCTGCTGTGTCTCCAAAGATGGGGCTGGCRGGTAGTTCAGTGTGCTGGTTACCAATCCCTTCCACCTTTGCCTTTCATCACTTGGAAGATGAGCACGTTGTTTTGCAAAAATTCTGTGTCTTTAGAACCTTCCAGCCTCACTTTGTGTGCAAAGTGGTATGGCTGGAGTTTGCACATTGCTGGCAGGCTGCACCAGGGAAAAGCTGTGCTCTCTCCTTGGTGTAGTGAGCAGAGCTGTAAAAATCAAGCCAACAGCCTCACTGAGGCCACGTTTGTGGTGCTGGGTCTTGAATCTGAGCTAATATGAAAATAATGTGATGGCTGTAGGGTGGGAGGCAATTTCACATGTTTGATAATGGTCATCAACCAAGAACAGGACTCCTTGTTCCACGATGGTTAAATGCAGTGTGTGTACTGCGGAGTGGCTCTTTGGCWGGCTGCCGCAGATGAATCTCTCCAATGGCAAATTTTCTATGTATCTTCCACATCTGCTTCTGCATATGTGTTTCTGTCCTTCTTACAAACTCCCARTGGAAGGCCAAAAGGACTAAATGTTTTTATTTTCTAGCATTTTGTTTGTACAGAGAAAGCTGCTTGATTTTCTTTCATTTCCTGTAATGCTTTTGAATGGTTGTATGCCCAGCTTGTSAGGGAGAGGATAATTGAACATATTTCAGATAGTACTGGGTTGAGGGGTTTCTCTCTAATTTATTTTATCCCTAATCATGGGATTAAATCACATCTATACAGASTTGTTTAATAGTACACACTGGCTATAGCTCTGAAACGAAGAGATATAATAGCAGGTGTATTAAATTAATCCTGGGAAAAATGAGCATGTCTAGTTTCTTAATTTTACATTAGAAGTGCCTATATTTATTATAATTGATATGGAAAATGTATTCCTGGACCAGCACTATAAATTCATTGTAATGACATTTGTAAGTTTAATCCTTTATTTTCCACGTAATTACATTTTAATGTTTAGTTAGTACTACAATATCTATAAGAACCATGACAAAATCATATGAAACACAAGTTATATCAAATTCTGAAGTCAATTAAGCATAGCCTACATTCTCATCTGCACTTCTACTACGGACTCCACTGCTTAAAATAAGTATCAGTCATGTAAATAGATGTCATCAAATAGAGGTAAAATAAGACTATTTTAGAGGTAAAGACTAGAGGTAAAATAAGTATTAGTCATGTAAATAGATGTCATCAAATAGAGATTATTTTGGTTTTTGGTATCTTTGGTAAAAAGTTGATAATCATTATAAATTCTGGGGGATTTGTCAATGACATCAGATGAACATGTAACCTCTTGTGGATATACTTTGGCATAAAAAACCAAAAGGTTTTTATTTTTCAGGCGCTTACATGCAGCTTTTTCCAGATACAATCCAGTGTTTTGTTTCCCACYTTGAAAGATAATATCTTTCCCCATGTTTATATTATTAATGCAGTTCAAGGTGATATTATTTCTAACCATTTGACACAAGAATTGTTAAAAGKACTGTGAAGCTCATTTTAATATAGATTACTGGGGATGCAAAATCCCCACTTTACTACTTTAAAGAAATTTAGTGACATTTTTATTATTTGTCGTGAACAATCTATGTTGACCAAATGCTCACTTTTTTAAAATTCAGAAAACAACAGAGACGTATCTGAACAATATTAAGATTAAATTCTATTTCTTAGTGGAATAATATCAAAAGAGCCTAGTTACTTTGGTAAGCATGTCTGCARTTATGATCTGTTCAATTATGATCTCATCATCTAACCATGACTTGTTTAAAAAATAAAACKAATGTGGCCTTTTTATTTCATGATTTAACTTGTTTTTCTCATCAAACGTGGAAACATTTTACTTTGGATGGATATTATTGATGAGCTTTGTAAACTTTTAGAGCATACTACTTCATGTTTTCCTTCAAAGTGTTGCTAAAGTGAATGGTTAAGCTCTGATTGAAACCTGTTCCTCTGACATTGTCTCTGCTYAGCGTTATTCCATAAGAGTAGTCCTGCTGAGTGGAAGTCCTGTTTCCTGGAATTACTTGTGGAGAGCCWTAGCTCAGCACATGAGTTGTTCTGTTATCTTGAGCAGGGTTGCCTGTAATGTTAAGTACAGTATTCATTGCATTATTTAATGAGAGTTGGAGCCAACTCAGGGTTTGGTTGCCCCGTGCACTTCCCACTTGTATCCTGGGTAGCAGTCAGGCTGCATCTGCATTTGGATGCTTGGCACGGCTGTGACCTTAGAGGCTGTATGTGCATCCTGTCATGCCTCCAGTGAGGGAGCCCTTGTGGGTCAGAGCAGCCTGTCCCGTGTCTGTCAGTGCCCCCAGTGCAGCAGGAGTTTGTCACCATCAGGCCCTGGGCTGTCCCTGCCCACCCTCAGCCCACTCTCTGCTCCCTTTCCTGCAGGCACAGCCTGCCCTGGCCATGGGATGGTGCTGTCCGGGCTCAGGGTTCCAGCCTGGCTGGGTTCCTCTGCCCCATCTCCTGCGGGGAGCATGGTGCCTGTCACTGGACAGCTGGAGGGCAGGGAGGGCACTGTGACCTGCCCATGGGGGTACACGGGCCTTTCTGGGTGGCCAGCTGCCTTGGCCAGGGTTGTATGACTCTTCTCAGGTGTCTGGTGTACCAAAGAACCTCCTGTGAGTGGGATTCAGTTCCTTGAGTTGTGCTGTCTAATGGCCTGGCCTGATGCCTGCAGCCGTACGTGTTGTTAACCTCCAGGTTGAGTTGTATCAATAGGATTGCTCTTCCAGGAAAAGTTAGTGAGCAGAATCACAGCCTTAATCGATTTGGCAGACAGCATGGGGAAGAGAAACAAAGGCACTAAAGGATTTGCCTGGAGTCAGGGCAGAAGCCTGCAGCAGAGCTGGGGGTTCTGTGTCCAATGCCTGATGTGCTCTGGCAGTCACACTGCCTGTGGAATAAATTTGCTGATTATGAATAACCAGCAGYGTGTTTTGCCACAAGCCACATGAATAACTGTTTCTGCCTGCGTGTTTGTTYGCAGATGAGAATTATTTTTAGGAATTAAAAAATAAATTGTATTTGCTGCTTACTGACTTTGAAAATTAATAAGCAGAGTAGGTCCTCTTTAATTGACTAACCATTGTATTCTCGTCACAGTATATTTAGCACGTCTGTGAGTATTTGGTAGTTTTGTAGTAGTTTGTGTGTGCTTGTTCTCTGATTTATTCCCTGAGAAGCACTGGGAAAATCAGATGACTTAAGTACATTCGGAAATTCGGCGATGGATGCTTTTCTTAATAAAGTCTAAAACCAAGAGGAAACCTCAGTATTGACACAGTGCTGGACTTTTTGATTAGTGGGGAATGAAAGAATATGTTCATGTCATGTAGGAATTTTGAGTTCCTGGCTAAGACGGTGTATACTGGTGTGACTTGCTGTGTGAGTGGAATGTTGACCTGAGGTTTGAAATAAACAAAAGATACTGAGGTAAAATTAATTAAAATTTTCACTGAGGTAAAAATTAATGTATTGATTTTTTTTTGTTTGGTTAGTTTTTGTTTTTACTTTGGCATTTGCAAAAGTAAAAACTTTTGGTTTTACTTTTGCAAATTTTTTAGTCTTCTGAGTAACCTTCCTCTGAAGCTGACACACTGTTAACATGGGTCAAGTGATAGCAGTAGTTATTTTTCCTTTCTTGATTCAAAGCTTACTAAAWGCATGGTTCAAAGCTTACGGAAGTCAGAGGAAATAGCTTTATTATCAAAGACTATGTTTGGGGTGTTATTCTTAGTTATAGGTCATCATTGTAGACTCATTGGATGATGTGTTTATTGCATCACAGGCTCCTAGGTTTGTGCCCACAGTCCTATCATCCCTCTACAAAACCATGCAAACCAAGTTTGGAAGTGCTTTGGAGCATCAGCCACTTCCCCTACTCCAGTTTAATTCTGACTGGACAGCACCTGCTGTCCTGTAAGAACAGCATGCAGGACAAATTCCTTAAATAAACCTTAGCTCTCAGAGATTCAAAGCAATTTAGCAAACCTTACATATATGCCAAGATACATGAGCCTTTGTTTTTGTGTTAATTGAGGGAAAAGGCTTTCTGTTGCTTTATCAGAGGCTTACATGGGTTGAAACTTGTACAGATGAGCGCTGGGCTAACTTGGACATCCATGTTTTGTATCTAATTTATTTTGATTCATGATCCCAAAGGAATTAAAATATATAGGAATTCTGAYTTCTTGTATCAATACAGTCAACACTGCAGACTTTTCTAAGTAACAATGTTTGTTCCCAAAATGTTCCAAATAACTTCAGTTTTTAGAAAAACTTGTGTAATACATCATTTAACTAAAATTATATTTTAACTTGWGAGCTTTTGAACAGCATACAACAAAGAAAATTGCTATATGTATTACATTTTGATTTTTAATGGCCATGTTATCAAACTATCTTAATGTTGTGAGTTAATCAATATAATAATGTCCCTTTGTGGGGTAGGCACATAATACCCATTAATTCTTCACGTGAAGAAACACTAAAGGAGTCAGCTGCATTCTTTAAAATAGAATGGGTCTTGTAATCAGTTTCTRTTTTACTGCATAATTCACCTTGGCCGTTTAAAGGAGCTTTGTAGTCAGTAATTGGGAGAAGATTCTTTCCTTTAGCATACCTWCTCATTTTTTTACTTCTGGAATAATAGTTGTTTAGTAAATCGAATAACTAAAAGGAAGGTTCTTTCTATACTTTGCTTATATTTTCAGTAGACTCCTTCCCTAGAGACAAGATAGTCTTAAACTTGTTTTAAATGTCTGGAAAGGGAAAGCTTTTYGTAACATCCAGCTGACAAAAAAACAAAAGAGTTAAGCTTGTRCCTGTTTTCTCCAATCCCTTTTCCTTTCCACTGGTGCCAAAAACTGTGATGRTCACAACTGGAGTTGGGGGGATTTTGTGTCAGGTTTTCAAACATATTCTGTATCCTGTAGTTTGCTGACCTGAAGAGCCTAAGCTTAAAGGTTCTGAAAAAGGGAGTGGTTATTTATTATATTATTGCCTTTGCAATAATATAATAATTATATTATTGCCTTTGCAATACCTTATGATGTATACAAATATGAAAGCAATTATTGCACATCTGGTTTTTTTTTTCCCCGCACGCAAACACATTCTGAATCATCTATGGTACTTTTTGTGTTGTCAATATCATATATACGAAAAATATTTTGCAGCTTTTATTGACTTTGTTTCATTTTTCTTTTCAGAGTGAAGGAGTTAGTTTTCTCATCATGACCTCAAACAACAGAGTACAACATTCAAAGAAGCTGCTCGGCATATACCTTTTTGTTTATTTGTTTTTGGRGTTTTGTTTTTGTTTTTGGTAACTGAAGCTGCTTAACGTTTACTTTTTATTGTTATTGTTGGTCCTAACGGTTTCTTAACTGTTGTGGGCTAAACTGTACAACAAATCTGGGAGGAAGGGAAAGCAACCTGCCTAACTCATKTCGTGTCCATGGCATCTGTGTTATCATTTTGCTGCTGCTTCGACASAAGTTGGAGATGCTCTTTAAATCGTAGGAACTTTTCTGCCGGCCTCTTTAACTAATGGCCAATGCCTTCATTTTTTTTTCCTTCAAAGACAAACTGTATTTATTCTCTGGCATATTAGGGGATTCTGTAACACCTGCTGAAGCAGCAAGATCTGGTATTTACTGGCATAATTTCAAGCCTACGACAGTACTACCTCAGTTCAAAGTAAAGCCGGATTTGCAGTGTTGGTGTACGACAGGAACTCCTTTATCTCTGTGCTGAGTCTCTCAAGAATGGTCGCCAGCCTTACTGAACTTGCAACTTGTACAGCTGCTGCTGCTGCTGGGTTTCGAATCACTAGCCGCAGGGTTTACTTCTCAGACAAAGCCGAAGTAGGGCACTGAAAAGTCTAAAATGGGATAAAACTCTGTGAATCAGACTGGGACAGAGGATTCGGAGTAGTTAAAAAGTATAAAATGTGTAACTGAAGYAACATAAGTTAAAAACATCAAACTGTATTAGGGGTATCGCTGTACCTTTGACACACTTGTTTAATCCTCTCTATGTAGGTGTTTATGTAGGTACTTCAGATTGCAAAAGCCTTTTCTTCTATTTACAAGCTCACTTTTGTCAGCTAACTGATCTTAGCTGCATTTCTTGTAACCAAAAATCCACATAGGCATGCTAGGAATGCAGGGATGATAATGGGTATSGGGCAGATTCAAGAGCTAATGTTAACACAGTATTATCTTGCCATCTATAAAGTCCTGATATTTGCCTTTTACCAGGAAAGCACCATTGTAGCTGCAGGCACTATTACAGGGAAGAAGAACCATTGAAGTCACTTATCYTGAGTTCTTTTCAAGGCTCACTGTGCATCACATTTCCAGTGGCCTGAAAATCTGAGTGGTGTGGCAGCTACTGTCACAAAAGTCACATAMAACTGTTGCACCAGACTAGCAGAATGACATGCCACCTTGCTTCTCCTTTGATTGAAGTGTTTGTGTACATTTTAAGGGTACCTCCCCAGTGCCTGCTCTGATAGACATGTAAGTATTGCTAAGTTATGAGTTATGTGAGACTTTTCTCTTTTTTTATTTTTTTTTAAATCATTGTGCTTGGTGGAACCTRTACTTCACTATTAACAATACGTTATCTTGTTTTGGGATTTTTTTTCTGAGGAAGACAAGAGTCAATGTCTTACAAATATAACAAATGGCAATGCAGTCTTCCTGCTTACATGCTGAATTTTTAGAACTGAGGATTGTATTACAAGACAAAGATGAATGTAAACTAATTCTTTCCCTACTCCATGGCACACTTTATTTTTCAGTGTAATTTTTGGGGTCTTAAATCACAGCAATGCATAGGCTAATACAATATTAGGTCAAAAGTAATTTTAAATACCTGATCTCATTGAGGTTTTTTCTAATACTAATTCTATAAATGGTTCTAAGACATTCTAAAATGCTGCTTGTTCATGTCTGGAATTAAAAAAACCCACATACCTTTGACATTTCCTGTCTGATCCCCCCACCCCCTGCCAGCACTGAGTGTGGTACCTGCTGAATTCAATGTTCTGAACGTCTCTATTTTGAAGTATTCCTCCATATCAATTAAGAAATCATGCCACTAAAACAAATGGCTAAACTGCATACAGCAACTTAAAAAAAAAAAAAAAACTTGACAAAATAATCAATTATTCTCTATCATGTATATTTCACAAAGGCATATGCAATACTTACATTCTTAATTTAGTTTACAGAATGGAACCAAAATGTATAAATGTTATGTTTGCTAAAATTTCACAATGTATATTGGGTCTTTGTACATTTTGCCTGACTTACCTTAAATTTAAAATATTTTTTGCTATATAACCTTAACAGTTATTAAGCAGTGTTTTCTTTTTGGGTACGTATTGTTTCTGGATATCAAGATGTTAAATATATTTCTTGCTATTGTGATATGACAAGAGACTTAACTTATCTTGCTGTGTCTTCCAATGTACACGCTGTATATAAGGATAAATGTGATGCTGCTGGAGACCAGAATAAATGGAACTAGAGTAGTGTATTGTATTTAGTCTGTATTGATCATGGATGCTCTCCTTAATAGCCATATGCAATAAAATACGTTATTTATGAAAGGAGTAAAATATTTGTGTTCCTATTTTCTCCAGGTATGAAGTAGATTCTTCTGGTTATTTACATAAAATCAGTTTATTGTCTCTTTTGAATGGAAGCACACTTTCTGTGAATAACTCTTACTRCTCTGCACACACTTGCTTTCCTTTTAACTCCTGAAATATAATGAAATTATTTTAAATCTTGTTTAAGGATAAAGAGATGGGTTTCATAGAAGTGAAATTTGTGTGTTTGAGGAAATAACTAGGAGCAGAAATATATTCCAATTTTTAATTCAAAGTTTTAAAAGTGAATGGCAGACTATGGGAGTCCTTCTGGCAGCCTATTTAATGGGAATAGACTTGCCCTATAGAAGCTGTGTAGTCACACTGGTACAAGGTGAGTAGGAACCTGCTGTTCTCTGTAGTAACTCCTGCTGCTGGTTTGCATGCAGGGCACCTGGGCTGCAGTCAGAGACACCACGAGATCACTGTGGCCTGATTTGGTCTGTAGGAATGTCTCTTACATTTGACAGTAGACCCTTTTTCAATGTCCCTTGCACCCAGGAAAGTGATGTTTGTGGGTCAGGGGCTCATGACAGGGAATGTGGCCATAAGGGACAGGGGAGAGCAACAGTAGCTTCATAAAAAGCTTGACGTCTGTTTTGCAGCAGTCTTGGTGAGACCTCCTTTGCTTAAGCTCAAGAGTGTCTGAGTGACATATCTTTGATGAGATGCAAGGCCAGGTGGTGCAAGGAGGAGACGTCATCTCACTGTCTTTGGTGTTTAAAGTCATTTGAAGTGAAGTCCTGCCTTGGGATATATATGTTATATTCTCCTGGCCACATCTGCCCCTAAGTAGCTGGTTCATTCATGGTTACCTGATGTTTTGGGGATGGTTGAAGGACAATACTCATACAACCTGGCCTTTACAGTACCAAATCTGGCTCACTGTGGTGAGATCCTTTCTCTGAAAATGGCCTGAATAGAAAGGAGCCGTTCTCTTTCTTGCAGCAGTAGGCTCTTCCTGTGGCTGCTGGAGTGTCCATGTARGCCACAAAGTGCAGAAATACATCACAATGGTTGTACTCCCTGAGAGGGAACGTTCAGTTCCTTCTCTTATTTATCCTGACCTTCTTATTGGTAGGCTTTTCTAGGGAAAGGACATTGTGAGTTTCATGGTGCCTACATCCTTGGCAAGAAAAATTGTTTTAGTCTTGGAAATTGCCCTGGAGAAATACAGCTATCCAAAAGGACCTCCTCCTGGTTTTGCTGTCAACAGGATATGAGTGTGGTAATTTACAATACTCTAGAAGAAGAATGTCTTTGATAAGACATCTGGAAATCCAGTATCAGATTATCTGGAAGGTAAAATTTTTGATAATCAGAAAATAAAGGAAACCTTTAGCTACTCTGTGTCCCTGCAGCAGTTTAATGTGATGTAGGATGCTTTCAAACAGAGCAACATTTGTACTGACTTCCAAGTGATACTCCAGTCATGTTCCAGTGACTTCTCAAGGATAAGGAGTCCATGGCTTCCAGCCTCCCTGAGCACCTGCGTTTACTCCTTGTGGCACATGGTTCAGAGAAGGGTTAGTATGTGTCCAGGTGTCACCGCAGCTTGCTTTCCATTCAAAGACCATGGGAATAGGAAAGGGTTTAGTTCCTTGCTGTGCTGATTCTGAAGTAGTTTCTGAGTGTTCTGGAATTTGTTCTTGGGAGAGCCATTTTAGAGGGAATAAATTTGGCTGGAGGTACAATCCTTAAGGCTCTGTGGGAGCCTTAAGGACTAAGGCTGAGTCCCTGAGGACTATTTTACTTGTCCTCAAATCACTGAGCAAACCTTTCAGTGTATTGCTACAGCTTCAGTCTTTTCCAGATGGCTTTTCCACCTTCAGGARCTCCAGCCAGCTCTCACAGAGAGCAAACAGCAATAGAGACAGAAAATGCCATCGTTCACTTTGAAAAGATAGATCCCAGTTGGACTTTTTTTTTCCCAACATTTTTTGTAATTCATTGTTGTGATTTGTCTTATCTGTATATCAGACTAAACATATGTTTTATGATGTTCAATCTAGGCATGAGGAACTATGGCCTATGGGATGGATATGGCACACAACATTGCTTCATCTGAACCATGGCCTTATTTTTTTCATTTTATTAGGCAGCATAATGTCGTGTGTTGAATGCATGGCTGCCCAAAGTTTTTGAAAAGTCCACTTGACCATCAGTATTTCTTTACTCCTCCTTGTGTTTTCTCCTTCCATATTCTCTTTTCCCCTTTGCTTAAAGTGAGTAGTAAGTACMATCATAAAAATGCATCAGTAAGTGCTAAACTGGATGTAGAAGGTATAGCAAGAAGGTGAGGAGCACTGCTGCTAAAATGTGAGCTCTTACTTGGGACGAGGATGTGAACATCAGGCCATGTTTTCAGGTCTCAAATGCAGGAGGCAGAAGATGGAATTAGACRCACCTTGAAACATCCATTATGTGAATACAAGGAGGAACTAGATGAAGAACAGGATTCCCTTAGCTGGAAACGTGCTTCCTGCAGGTGGACCAGTTACATTGAATTCATTTAAYAGCAGTTAAGCATTAGTATATTATTCTGTCTCAACCTTTAAAATTKCTGCTGCTGCTCATAAAAATAATTTTCCTTCTCATTAAATAATGATCCTTTCTGAAAACGTGGGTGTACCGAACCATTCATTCATTGATTGGTGTGAGTAAGCTATATTGCAGAGCTGAACATCCAGGCCTAACATTCAACCTCAGACAAACCTCAAGATGGAAATTTTGCTCAAGCAAAAGARTCCAGACTTAAATATTGTAATATGACTTAGATTTATCTCCCCAAAAAGTGAACTGATGTGTRCACTTAATTCAAAATATCAGATTAATTGATGGAACTAGTGCATAAGGAGTCCATTTACATCTCCACTAGAATATTGTTGTGTAAAAGTCTGACCTCAAAAGAGTAAATATATATGCTCTTATGCTCCCAATTACTTTAAAAAGATTCCTTTCACTGAGGCATAATGGCYTTTGGAACATATCTGTGCACTAAATGACTGTGGAAAGGTGGTCCTGTACCTCCCCTATAAGGTATCCAYGGCGTAGTCTAAATATCTGATGCTACAGTACATTACAACTGTATTTGACAGAGCAGTTACTTCTGGGGAAAAAAGAAAAAAAGATTTCTGTATCATTGGCTCTTTACTGGAAATTTAGCTGTTTGAGATGCAAATGTTGAAGAGAATGGACCATCCTGCAAAAGGATGATGAAGTGCAGGGACAGGGTGTGTATTGCACCATTACTTGAGTTGTGTGACAAACACAGATGAAGGTGTTGTGGTTCATGTATGTGAGTATACAATTAAACAAGCTACCTCGATAAAAGAAAATAGGGAATACAAGGCAACAACATTGCCATATTCGCTATTTTACTGAGTCCAATCCAGAGGTAACTGTAAGATGTTTACCCTTTTCCTATAGAGCAGTGATTGGCTCAAATTATCTCACCCTTGGGATCAGGTATTGCGATGACACACACCAGGCAGTGAGTTCACAACATGACCACCAGTTGCCCTTTGACTGCTGCCAATTTGTAGTCTAAATACCACACACTGTTGCACAAAGATAAACTCTGGAGCCCTGGTCCCAGTGGCCTCAGATTAGGAATACACCACCTTTGCATTCATGGTGATTTACTGCAGCTACAGCTCTGATTCAGTCATTTGAGAGGTTGTTTATGTATTTCTGATACATTTTTTTAAGCCTTGTGTCCTCTAAAGGCGGTTCTGTGTTGTGGTGTAAGATTGCCTTTGAGCAGTACTTCAGGAAATGTAATTATAGTCAGTTATTTATCATGTCTATCAAGCTGTTCCATATAAATATCTTGGTTCTTAAGTGGTATACATGAAGAATAGTTTTTTTCTAGAAGGCCAGACCTCACCATGACTGCCCATTTTTTCTAGGCTAAACTTCTTTTAAATGACTTTTTTTAAATTCTGGTTCAATGTGCCAATGGAAGCAGAGTGGAATTTTCACGACTAATCTATGCCTTTAGCCAATGAATCAATAAAGCAATCCAATATTAATTTCAGCTGCAGATAAGTGAATGTTTCTCTAAAGGTTTCAGAAGAGTAAAGGTTAAATTTTAATCTTATTTATCTAAAGAATGAGTATTAAAATGTTTCTACTTTGAGTAGAATCTTTTGTTAGTAACAGACTTGAMAGAAGAGGAATAATGTTTTCCTTCTTTGCCTTTGATGCATCATGTTTAATATCCCAGTGCTGGATTTTTTTTTTTTTAATCAAATAATGGTTTTACTATTTCACAGGAAAAACTTTCACTGTATAGACATTTCATTTTTTATTGACTATGCCTGTATTTCTCAGATGGTAACATACCCCAGGATTTTTCTAAGGGAATAAAAAAACAAAAGAAGTTTCTAATTTAGCAGCTGTAGTCTATTGCCTTCAAAACCACAGAAGTGGCACCACAAAGAAATTCAAGACAGCATAATTTTCATTTTGAAAACTTGCTCATTTGTTCTTGGGCAATCTCACTTACGTGATGTTCCTGGAGTACTCCATTGCCAGGTAATTTCCATGATCTTTGCTCTTCATTTACAGGCATGCAGATTAGGAGAATCATCTGGGGGCCATGAACAGAGGAACCTCATTTATGTTTGGACTTGTCTTTGCACTTTGCAGCCATTGTACTCCCTGTCCTGTGACAAATTWTCCATTCCAGAAATTCTGTTGTTTTACACTATGATTGTCCTCAATTTGATGTGTGCATCATCACGCTGTGTGTGAAGTTCTTCCACACTGTTCAGAAAAATGCTCTGGCTCTTCTCTTATGCAGCAGTAGAACAAGGATATCAATGGATATACTGACAAAGGCCTAATTACGCTTGTTACTACATGAGAAATCTCATGCTTTGTGTGTGTTCAAATACAGTTTGTCAGGTGTTATTGCACCATTGATGTATTTGGAGGATGTTGGTTGTTTGTTTGTCCTGTTTTGCTAACGAGTGGGTGACTATTTTACTTGTCCTCAAGCACAGATGATCCAAAAGGTGAAATCTCTGAATGTCCCCCAAATGGTATTTCAAATGACCCTCCAGATTTTGTCAGCCAYCAGGCTTCCTCTCCCTGCCTCAGAGCCTGAAGCAGCGGCTGTGCCCCTCTCTTAGTGTGTCTGTGTAAATCATCACATTGATCTGTGTGGCTGAGATGTAGTGAGGGTGAGGGCTCTGCAAAGCTCTTTTTGAACCCCTGTCTCACTACATTAATCTTCAAGGRGGCTTTGGGAGATGCCTGACTTGAGCAAAAGGAAAGTGGGACTTTGTGTATTTCCTTTTGCATTTCAGGTTTTTTACAGAAGCCTTACAGGGGAAGAAATAACCCCTCCAGCTAARTACAGAGCTGTGTGCATCATTAAACAGGAAACCTTTGTGGAAGCAGTGTAATCCTGTATGCAGCTTGCCCGGCCGCTGGGATCGGGAGAATTGATGGGATGGATGCATCATCTGCCAGCTCCCACTGCTCCCACTCCAACCAGCCCCACCACTTGGGAATGTCACAAAACATCAAACTCAGCCTGGGCTCTGCCCAATGAGACAGCGGGCAAGAGTGGGGCCCTGGAGGTGTTTTACACCTTCCTGCAAGRCGGGAGCTGAGGGAGGGGCCCCTCAGCCTCCCTGGCTGCACTCGCAGCTCCCCGGCCCCTCCGCTGTGTGTGGCACGGCCATCTCTCACATTGTGTCCGCCTCATTGACAGCACTAAAGAGGCTTTGTCAGCTGCTTTGCTGTGCTTTCAGGGATCCCCTGCTTGATTTCCATGCATGCCTCCTTGGCGCGAAGCCAGCATTTTGTTTACCTCTTGAAAGAAGATTCATTAATATGTTTTTCCTGTTCAAATTTATTTGTGTGTCGTTAACCCTGCATAGGCAATTTTGCTTTCCTAGTATTTTTTTTCCTGTGGGCTGGGGAATACGGGAGGTTTATTTTTATCATTAATATATTGGTGAGTTAAGTAATTGTTTGCAAAATGAACCACATACTGTTTGTGGTTAAAGGATTTWAAATATTTTTCTAAGTTTCTGAAGCAAGTTTGGCTAACAGTTCTTTTTATGCAGCCTCACTGAAGTTGGTAGRATTCCTTACTTATAACTGAGCATCCTACTCTGCCTGCTGTAATTTTCTCTCAAGCCTTGTATAAAGGGTGTATTTGTTGGTATTTATGTGATGTATCCAGGATTGCCAGTACCAGTAGCCCTGCAAAAGGACTAGATGCAATGTGAATGTTAGCAAATAAAGCCCCATATTTCTAAACTGCCAGGATAAGATAACCTGACAAATTTAAAAGAAGCAATGATGAAGATATTGATCTACATTAATATCACACTACTGCCAAAAGTAGTGCTGCTATATCAGCACAGAAATCAGATTCAGGTTTTTTGCTCWTCAAAGTGGTGAGAAAGTAGTAATTTCACAGCTTCCACTGCACTATTCCACAGAGTGTGTAACTTTTGCTTTTGTATTTTTAAATGATGAGACAACAATAAAGTTASTGGGGTCCCTTCCCTTCTTGTTACATGCATGAAATGATTTTTCAAGGTTTCTGTGATCAGTTTGTGTATYCTTGATGGGCTGTGAAATGAGAAGATTGCTGAAGAGTGACACTGCTCACAGTGCACTCTGCTCCCTTCACTGTGTTTTTAGGAAAGGGAGTGGTGCCTGGGGCAGAGAGACAGACAGGGAGCAGTGACCTGTGGCTGCCTGGGCTTAGAGAGCCCGTCAGGTAGTGGGGAATCAGGGAAGGCAGATGTCCAACATATTGCAGGGGTTTACAATGGTTCTCGTGTGATTATTTAAGCATAGGAGTTCATACAAAGCAGGAAGCACAGCACAAGCTTTTCCATTCCTAAGTCCTGGAGCTTAATTAAGTTTGTCCTACAAACTGTCATTTTGGGATGGAATTATTTTAATCATTTAATCAAATGCATTCAAGGTCAGATTGAGAGAAGGAACTAAYGAATACATTCTGGAAGAAAGACACTTTCTGTTCAGTGCCACTCTGTCAGGGAACGGCTGAGATCAATTTCCTCTTCCTATAAAGCCATAGCACCGAGGCTTAAAAGATTTATGTTAAAAAAAATAAATCTCCTTCCTTTCAGGATGGAAATATGTAATTGATTGGCTCTCTCAAAGAAAGGAAGTCCTTGTCTAATTAACGCTCCCATTTGCTTTCTTTAAGGTAAAACATTAGGCGATGATGCATAATGATCTTTTGTTCCATATTCTGTCTTCAATTCTGCTAGACCGTGAGTCAGGGTCAGCAATGCAACATTTTCCAMTGGCCTCATGACCACAAAAAGGATTTTAAAAGCCAGCTTCCATGTTCACTCCTCAACAGAGAGACAAGTTCCAAAAAATTGTAAGATCTCTGTCGCCATGAATACCTATGTTTCAAGTTTAAAAACCCGTTTCCTTGGTAACTAGACTTGTTAGGCTGGTCTGCTCACACCATGCATGCCGAGGCCACCATGTACCATACAAAGCTTATTGAGCCGTTTAGCAAAAACATTTAATGCATTAAGACTTTTTGTACTAAATTTAAAGAACTTCTGGGAGACAAAAGATCAACTTTCTCTGCTGTTTGCCTTGTGCTGCATAAAATCTTCTCCTGTGATGCTGGAAGGTATCGTGATGGAGGGTGGCAACAGTCACTTTGTGAGAGGAAAGTAATTTTTCCCTGGATTCATGTCTCCATCGCTATTCCTTCTTGGATTCCTCCCAAGCATGGTCAGCTGTGACACCCATTTACTGTATTTTTTCTGTCTATGAATGGTGCTGTTACGGAAGACATTTTAAACTTGGCTATTCATGGCATATCTCTGTGCTGTCGTCACGTAGCTGTGTGATGGGCATTAACTTGGATATCCCTGACTGGCAGTTTGACTCTCCACGCCCAGACAATGTACATTCATAGCATCTTGGTTGCCTGCCACTGAGCCCATCTGTTGGATTGACTCTTTGCCCATTTAAAAGTCAGTCAGACAGGGGTGTAGGTGCCAAGAAATGTGAATTGAGAAGGGGAGTCTGCATAACGCTGCTGGCAGAGCATCTTCGGTAAGAGCCTCCTCCTTTGTGGCAGCCATCACTGCCAGATGCCTCCCTACAGTAGGTTACAACTGCTGACATTTGCGTACCAAGAAAAGCATACACGAAGCAGAGAAAAGGAGGGAAGAGTTTCCAGGGTAGCCTTGGCAACTTGCAAGGCAAGCTGTGCTCTTGCAGGTACTGAGTTTGCAGCACAAGTAAGAGATGCGTGGAGACTGCTGGGTATTAAAAAGTTACTCAGGAGGAAGGAGAGCACATCGTTAGTGTGCTGAAGTGAACCTGAGGTAGCCCATTACACTTCAGGAGAGAGCCAATGACTCGACAGAGGAAGCTGCAGGAGCCCAGTAAAGGTATTTCTCCTCCTTTTCCATGTAGTACGAAAGTGCTAGCCCTGCCTGGTGAGTGTTGAAGAGACCCAAATAGAGACCCTTAAGATCATCTCTCTCTTAGCCACAATTGGGGTGTGCAGTGAAGAGAATTAACTCACCTGGTGTAAAATTTTTAATCCAAATATGCAGAGTGTCAGGCACATGCATGCTTGCAATAATGTCTATAAATACGTGTTTCACTTCAAGTTTGGTTCACCAGTGTAGGGAGTGTTAACAGCTTGCATGGGAGAAAAACGCCATGTCTTGGCTGCCTTGAGAAAAAGAGGTTGGAATGTAGAATTGATAATGTAGGTGGCTTACAATTATAAACATTACTAATACTGTAGCTTTTGCAAACCTACCAATCCTATGCTGTTGAKTAGAAAGTGACAGYCTCACTAAGAAATGTATGTGTGACACAAATGTATGCACTGGTTACTAAAGTGGATAAAAGAGGCCTGTCCCAGAATAAAGTGGTTACTTTTTGTGTGTGTATATGTGTGTCTTTGTGTCTGTTATTTTATGTCGCTGTTTGGCCAGCAGCAACACACCAGAATTACTTTATCTGTGACACTAACTTGTGTATCTGTCTTCTTTGCTTGGACAGCCCTTCATTTCTTCATTACTGCTGCYCCCCTTTACACCAGAAGCACAGGTAGCCTCTTTCATCATTGTTATTATACTTGAATACAGCAGAGAAATATCTCCAGTGACTGAAATATCTGTCAGTGACTGTGGCTCAGCAGTGCATTGCAACCTCACTAGTATTTAATGGAAAATTTTCTTTCCTGCTCAAACTTAAAACATAAATAGATGTGTGAGGCCAGTCTAAATGTCAGATTGTTTTAAATAACTATTTATATAAATTGATGTAAAGAATGATCCCAAGTCARGTGAACAACTTTGTTTGATTTCAATTACTTTCTTATGTTTTCAGACTTTTTCCAGTTTGTTTGTTTAGGTTTTTTGTTTCTTTTTGTGTCAAACAAAGACGTGGCTTTCCCAGTTGCCTCATGAAATACAGTATGGCACAAGGAGCCCATAACTAGTGCAGAGATGGTGTCTGTCTTCTCATGAAACTGAGGAAGAAGTTTGTGGAAGGCACTGAAAGAAAAGAATTGCCAAGGTTTCTGGTTGTTTCTAGTTTTTTTTTGAGGGCCTGCTGAAGTGGAAAGAGGAGCTTTCAGGCACTGGACAAGATTATTTTTGTGATCATCCAACTCCTTTTCCATCTTCTGTTATTTTCTCTTTCTGATGTCTTTTGCCCAGTGTCAAATCCCAAGCAGAGAGCCCCAACTTCCACAATTCGCCTGGGCGAATCTACTGCAGAACCAGTGCACCAAAAGCGATGTCTGATAATGTACTCCACTTTCCCTGAAGTCAGCAAGTAACACTGAGGAATCTGGTGTTCAACATGCTGTCTCTGAGCCAAGAATTAGGGACCACTGCCTGAGGGGACAAGAAGSAGATTCAGTGTGCCTTCTTGTCAGTTAATAGTCAGCCTTATGTTGCACTGTAACCACTCTACTTGCTCACTACCAGGGAAGATAAAAACCAGTTAGAATACAGGAAAAAATCCAAACAAGAGCTACGATTCTCCCCCCATCCCCTATTTCCGTAAGTGTCACTCATCACACAGGAAATACTTAATATTCAGTCTGTTTGGTACTAGGAATTATGAAAATTCTAAGAATTGAAAAAAAAAGTAAAATACTCTCCTAATGTTGAAGTGCTGCAGCCCAATGAATAAAGTTCCAGTCAATGAAAGTAGCCTTTTAAAACAGCASAGCCTAATTCCTCTCTCTTCTTCCATGTGCTCTACATGCACTTTTGCCAGCAGTTGAACTGCTGATTTTTGGTCCCAGAAAAACACTGGGTTTTTTTCCCCTTATTAAAAACTGTCCAGGACTCAGCTGAGAAAGACAAATATTATTTATTTAAACTGTTTGTTAAAATCACATTAATTCTTTTGGCATTTATTTTTCACTAGGTCTTTTTCAACAGCTCTGTTATATTTGTTGGTAGCCACAAATCTGGGGAGTCCTAACGTAGGTCCCTTTCCCATTTTGGATGGTGTGTTATTATGCCAGCATTTGTAAAATACATCCTTTTGAGTTCTAGATGTTATATACAGCATTAACATAGTTAAAACCATTTATAAACCTGTGTAATATATGTATGCTGCCTGTTCTGAATATTTTCCTTGTGTAAGCTTTATGCCATCACTTTAATATTTCCTGTGTAAGTAACATCCTCTTAACACATTTAGAGCACATCGCCGTGGAGGATGTACTTCCAAAACAGGTTCGTGAATTTGGAGAAGGAGCAAGAAGGAATTATTYTGATGCCACAGCCATTCCCAGCCAAGTTAAACCAGCCACAGACAGCCCTGCCACTGGAATAGGCAGCCCTGCATTCTGCTCATCCCTGTGCATATTTAGAATCATAGAATGGTTTGGGTTGGAAGAATCATTAAAGATCTCTTGTCCTAACACCCTGTTAGGGTTTCCCCCCTCGAACTGATGCAGTCCCTGGTGCCACCTGAACTTCCATGCAGCTGCACAGCACTCTAGGCAGGGAAACCCACCCAGGAGAAAGCTGTGTCAGGAAAAGGGGCTTGGATGGCTCAAATGTGGGTCTGGTCCCCATTCTGGTCCACTGCAGTGACACACACCTTCTGAATGCYAGAACAAGGGAGAGGGCAATGCTGAATCAGAAAAAAATGGGATTGATTCTTTTGGCCTCAGTGTTGGACCAAAATGTTTGTGAAATTAAAGTCTGACTGGTTAAACTATTAATAAAATCTTATTCTGGCTGAGAATTTTCTATGGTCAGTTGTAAACAACATGCATTCTATCASGCTCCTGAAATACAGGCAATAAATCTATTTTGTTTTTACTGTTTTTGTGTGTAACTTTGGAGTTTAATGTTTTACTGCAGCAAGCCTTTTCCAGTCTGAGTTATGCTTGCACTCCAAACAGAATTATTAGGGCCTGATGCATTTTTGCACTTTTCTAGGGACTTTCATTGCCTCCATGAGAGCAGTGCCCTTGAGCAGTCACTGATGGGGTCTTGGCAGTTCCTGGCACAGAGCCTAYGCTGTGGTGTTCTTCATGTGTGTAATTAGCAGGAGACAACCAGAGAGCAGCAGGAATGAGGACTGCCCTTTGGAAAGATGCTCTGGCTGCTGCTTCTTCCCAAATCTTCCAGTCCAGAAGGCAGATGAGGTAAAGGCAACAGTCTGCAATAAAAGACACTTTTCCAGGTGGTTGTGTGGGGATGACTCAGGCAGTGGCAGTGGCTGGTATTTGTGTCTCGTGAGAACAGTTTTTACCCCACACTTGGACTACAGCATTTTGCACGATGTGTCTGAATGAGGTAATCATGGATGAGGCAAGGTCCAGCATGACCAGCAGTCCTCAGTGAAAATATGTGCAGTTCAGCACAAAAATTGAAGTCTACCAAGCATTGCACAATCTCTCACTCAGGAATCTCTTTTCTACCCCTTTAAAAAACTTTTTTTTCCCTTTTATAGAGTAATGCATTTCTTCCTTCCCCCTTCCTCCCTGCTTCCACAACCTTTTGTATTACTATATTTGTGTTGGGAAGCATCTCCTTTMGTGTCAGTGTTGCTTGCTTTTGTAGTTCTGCTTTGTTTTGCAAGATAATTCAGGAATTCTTGATCCAAAGGTATTTGTTGAAAGCAAGTAAAGTCTGTAAGGAGAAAGACATTAATTCTTCCTCTGTTCACTTTCTCTGTAATTTTTCTTCTCTCCTTACCTTTTCCAATGATCACTAATTTGCCCATTTAGAATCCAAGCAAAAACCCACTTTTACAATTTCAAAAAAAGCCAGAATAATAATGTTACTTGCTGTCCTTTGCAAGATGCCACAAGTGCAATTTCCTTCCTGCCTGGAGGTCTGAAATCACCACAACAATGCCTTCTGCATTCAGAAAGGTTCAGGAGCTCCTCTACAGCAAAACACTTGAACAAACCCTTTAAATTAAGCCTCCACATAGCCTCATTGAAGGAGGTAAAGTATGAATGTACCTTGAAATGCACTGAGTTCTTGTGTAAACATTCTGAAGATTTGCATTCAAAAGGCAACTGATGAAATTTTTACACTAAAAGTTGCTTTTCACTTGAAATGTCTTTTCCAGTGATAGCAAAATCATTTGACTTTCCACAAGAGGAAAAACAAAGCCAAGCCTCCAATGGGAATAATTACTGCTTTTTAAGCTTTTCACAAAACRTGAAAATTTTTACAAATTTACTGGACTCTTTCCTCAGGGAGGAAAAAACCTAAGACCATTGACCCTAGGTCTGAACTCAAAAAAAAAAACAAAAACAAACAAACCATGAAAATGAAAACAAAAAAATATGTAGAGTTTTGTTTGTTTGTTTTCCCTGCTTATAAACCAGCCTGAAAGTTTTGAAGATTAGATATGGTGACTTCTGAGTCAGAGTCCACTTCCCCATGTTCAGCATGGTTGAATTTGACATTCAGGTTTGCTCAGACTGTTCTTTTCTTTGGAAGCAGAGTTTGCAATCCTCGCTTGCTGGGGCTGTAAATGACTGCATAAGCTTTAAAGTTGCAGAAAGACCACCTGAAATGTCTATTCCTTGTTGCTTAGCAGAGTCACAWGGGTTTCATGGATTGCTGTACATCCCTAGTGGTGCTTCCAAGATCACCATGCCTTTTAGGGTGCCTTGAAATCTGTTAAGATATCCTGGGAATGGAGCTGCTTAATAAAGATCTGTAAATATTTGCATCAGACAAATGCACYTGAAAATAGATGAGTAACCTGTTTCTGAAGCAGGGAATTAAAGTCTTCACACAGAGTCTGAAAGATCAGGTCCCATGTCATTTGGATCAAGATGTCGCYATGTTATTGGGGAAGAAGTGTAGGATTTATATAAACATCATCTTTCCCTTGCTGAGAATCAGCCAATTCAAACAAACACCTTGTATGAGTGGTTTCCATGCTGAAGAGAATTATGTTTACATCTTGAGCAGCTGTTGCTGTGGTTTGGCCCTGTACAAACCCAAACCAACCCCCTGTTTAATTTCACATTTGTTACCATGTTTCCAGTGTTCTTGGACATATGGGTTGTTTTGTTCACCTGTCAGCCTAAAGCCCAGGAAACCTTGGCCAGGGAAGGAATATTCCTGCCTAGTGGGACCAGACCACCAGGTTTTGGGATGTGCTTCCTCTTCCATCTTCCAGAGCTGAGAAAGGAAGGAGAGAGAAGGGGAAGTGATTTCTTTCCGTTCTTTCTGTGAGCTATATAGAGATATCTTTTGATATCTCACTGAGCCATTGCCGCTCATTTGCTGCCTCTTTTGGAGGTACRGGGGAAGGAAGGGGTGATATGGGGCAGCCTCAAAGAGCGGGGCTCTGGATTGACATTTTTGGGATTCATGCTGAGTGGCCACCACAGCTTCATCAGGCACCTCAGTGGGATGGCTTGGAGAGTGCCTTCAAGATCAGGGATTGGGGATTCATAATCAGTTATTTCAAACCAGTTTCTGGCCACCCTAATCAACTACACCATGTTTCYTGGGAGAAGGTCTGGGTCCTTATTAATCCCTGAAGAATGAAATGTTAAATTTAGGTCTTCAGTGGTTTTTTCCTTCGCTATACAAATCCCTTCTTGGGTAACTCTGATAGCTTTAGTACTTTAAACAAATACAAACATAAGGAAGAAAACAGCCCTTTATAGCTTACACATTTTGCRATTCATATGGCCCTGACGAGATTTTTTTTTGCTTTAAAATAAAGAGCCTGCATATTAATGMACTTTATCTTGCCTGGCTAGTTCAAGCCAGGTCTGATGAAAGCCACCTTTGATTTGATTTTTTGTTTGCATTGAATGCCTTTTTGAACTTTGGTGTGGGTGGCTGACCTTTAGAATCAAAAGCTRTTCTGGTGCAATGCAGCTAGAAGCATTGAACAGGTCTCCTGACAGTTAAATAAAAAGTGACTGTCTGGGCTGAGGTACACCTGTCACATTAGTGCTGCTGGGGGAGCTTGGTGCTCACATGATTGTTTTGTTGTTTTTCTTTTCCCCCCTATAAATCTCAGTTATATAAATTTTCTAGAGGGATTTACATCTCCATCTCTGGTTTCAGAGGCACCTTGCATGATATTTAAAGGAACTCTAGCTCCTTTCCTCTGGAAGGAAGGATCAAGAGAGGGCTTACAGATTAAAAATGAAAAACTAAATCAAACAGCAGTAGTTTATTCTTTAAAGTAAACAGAGCAAAGGCTRTCAGTGTCAGACACAGCAGCAGTCAGGTGTGTGCTGACAAAAGAGACTGAAGAAATTTTTCCTAACAGAGGAAATTATTGGTGCTTATTTGCTTTTTCCAGGGAGAAAAAGGTCTTTTTAAAGGATGCAGTAAAAAAAAAAAAAAAAAAAAAAAAAAAAAAAAGCTTGAAT
>NW_026623233.1:6473254-6491999 GCF_030028575.1 Malurus melanocephalus | reverse complement strand
ATAACAACAATAACAATAATCATCATCAGAATGCAGACTTGTTTGCAGCAAAACCATTGAAATTACCCAGCTTATGGCCTTTTTTTGACAAATGCTGATGACCCCAAGTTCAAAGAGGTCAGTAGAAAATTAGGTAATGCTCTCAGAATCCAGCCAATGGCAGGATTTGGGGACAGTGCTTTGGGAATGAGTCCCTGGTTTATCATTGGCAAGCTGTAGGTGAGGGCATCCAGACCATGCCCAGTTTTACCAATAGGTAAAGCCTTTTTTGCACAGTCATGTTAAAGCAATTTTCTGGCACTGCTGCTGTTTACCTTGCTTCTTTGTGAAAACAAAACTGTGGTTTGTTTCCTAGGCTGCCAAGATTCTGTCATCTATTTTGGATTTCATAATGCCATGCGTCCTTGATTACTGTCCATCAAGAGTTAACTCCAGTGCAATGGAATAAAAAAATTGAGCATGCCATTGAAAACCAAAATCTCCTCCAGGATAATGGCAAAAATCATTAAGAACTATATTTTTATAAGATGGCAAGTATGTAGCAGACAGAGATTTTAGTAGCTAAATTATAACATCATTTTGCCATTGGACTCACTGATTTCAGGGTTCTTATTAATTTTTCCTTTGCAGGTCTGCTGCTTTTGAAAAGAGACTGGCCTATCCTTATTTTAAATCATGTAGGTAATGCAAGGAAGACAAAACCTACCTCACCAGCAGCACTGCAGTGACTTTTAGCAATGGCATCCTGCTATTTGTTCTTGCTTTGGAGCAAGGTGCAACAAGTACTGCTGGATTGAATGGAATTTAGGAGGAGTTGAAGGAAGTTGAAGGAGTTGAAGCAGGTTTTATTCTGGGGGGTTCTGGAAGGAAGAGGAGACCCTGAAAGATGGTTCAATTTCAAAAAATTGCCTCTCAGACAGTTTTAAAAATTATGTCAGACAAGGGACATGTTTACAGCTTTGTTGCGTTCCTTGTTCTGAAGTCCAGCCTGGCAAGTTGGGGTGCAGCCCTTTGTTGAAGTGTCAGTAGAACAGACTCACATCTGTGAAAATAACAACACAGAGGTTTTGCTTAGTAATGATGATCCATTTCTGTCTTATTTAGAAGATGCCTGACTGCAAGGGAATACTATAATGGTTATCTTCTTATTAGTGCTGCTATTTTTTTAAAAGAGCAATGGCAAATTTTCCTGACAAATATGAGCCAAATTAATAGCTGCTACTCTTGAAGGAGAAGATCGAATTCCATTTTTGTCCTTCTCTGCTTGTSTTTTCCTTCCCTGATTCTTCTGCACATTTAATTTCTTTTCCCACTCACAAGCATAATTCCCTTCCCTTGAAGCTAACTCCCTCATTTGGGGAAAAAATGTGGATTAAAGTTTTGTTTCCAGTAAAGGCTGCAGGGAGGAGGACCGGGTAATGGTCAGAGGCAGATGAAGCAGAACTTCAAACCACTGATGTAAGTATAAATTTTTACAGTGGAAACAAAAGGCAAAGGACATCAAGGTGACAGCAGTATTTTCAGCTTTGATCATATAAATTGAGAACTGGTGCCAGCTGGGAACAGTTCAGCCTTTCCTGGGATCCAGCTTTAACAAAGAAGCAATTTTGCTGTGGGAGCTTATGGGCCTTATTTTTTACACCTGACTGACCCACACTTCAGAATATATATAATAAAGAACATTTTCTAGGTTTGGAATGAAGGAAATGCTCATCATCATAGCTGTGGTTGCTTGRCATAGGGGAATGTGAAGTACAATATAATCTGCAAAGTCCAGGTGAAGGAAACCTTCAAACCTACTATTTCCTAATAGATCCTTGTCTAGTGTTACATTCAACCTCAATCAACAATAAGCAATGAGCACCTCATGCTGTAATCTAAAGGCTTGTATAAAATACAGTTGTCATCTTAGATGTTTACATGGGATACAGATTTTTGTTTTTAAAGAACACATACAGTGAGAACTGAGTTCTTTAAATACCAGGCATGAGGGAGCATTGTCTCCCCAGGGTGTTAATGACTTATTTATATTAAATGCAGACACAGTACCTAGCAGGTTTCTGTTTATGGGGAGAGGACTTCACCTGAAAGGGACCTTAGTAAGTCCCCAAGTTAAATGGGGAGAGCAAATAACCCTCAGGAGAAGTGTCACTCTTATCAGTCTGATTAAATTACAGATTAAAGGTGTCTCTGATGGGGTAAAAGTTTGAGCTTGAATATGAACTCAGCAGTAGCCTACCTTCAACAATATTTTCTTCTGAGAGGAAAAGACAAAAAATTTCATCCTAAGAAGAAAGTGCATGTGAGTATTTTAGCAGTAATTGAAACAAAGATGTAAAATTCTTTCAGTGGATCTAAAGTACAGGCACATGTATTATTCCMTAATTTATTTTGTGAAATTTGTATTTAAACCGAGTAATCTGTGTACAACCATTTGAACCACAGTAAACAGTTGGTTTCTGTRACTTTCTGCATCTATTTCTGTACCTACTTTCAAAGTCCATCCTGAGATAAAGTTGATTTGAGGGTAACTCACTCAAACACCAAAGCATTTTTTCATCTGGATGAGATGATCCTTAAATCCTGGATTGTTTGTTTCTTTTCTATTTCACCAGTGAACATATTTTGGAGAACTGAAAAGTTGGTGTTCCTTCTCTAATTTTTAAWAGCTATTTGAAATATAGAGCACCACTGTAAATAAAATCTCTTTCAATAAGTAGTGTGAGCCAGTTCAAAATCTTTCATTGATACAAGAGAGTACTCATGCTGAACCCTCGATATAATGGGAAAAATATATATTTCAAATAACTGGATCGCAGATGAACCATATTCTCCTGGTAGGATATTAAATATTTTTTTTAAGTCTCAAATGCATTAAATAAGCTAATAAAGAGCAATACAGCACAGGCCAGCTGTTATTAGTATATATTGCAGGGAAATGAAACGTATCAGATATTTAATTGTGTGAATRAGAAATTAAAAGGAAGAAGAATAGTTATTCTAGAAACTGCTGCAGTTGTATGATATTTAGGATGCATCTTACCTAACTTAACCTCAGTTCAGCCTCAGAGTTTCAAGAAGGTTTTAGGGCCTGTGCAGATGGGAYTCTAATCAGGAATGCAGGTTCAGTGCCAGAGGGGATAGAAGTCTCCTTTGTTTACAATCAGAGCTGCTTTCTGACCTTCAGCCATTGAAAGCTCTCATTCAGCTTTAAAAATATGAATGTTCTCACTACTGATGCTTTCCAGGCTTCTTATTTCTTGTTACCATGGCTAAAGCTAAGGCTGGAACATGCTGTTTACAATTGCTGCTCTTGCTCTGCTAAGCTGGTACGAATGTTGTTATCTCAGAGTCTAATGCCCTGATTCTATGATTCTATCTTACACTCTTCAATATACTAAGGTCTATTACAAGAGTGAAGATTAAATTTTTGATCTGAACCTCAGGAAAATTCTTTTGGAAAGCTTCTGTGGAGGTTAGAATTCTGTTTATTCCTGTTTGAACAGGTCTGTCTAGCTCTTTCTCATAGAAAACAAGAGCTTCCAAGGAGCTGTGATAAGCTTTGTGATTTTAATGAATGATAGAACCACAGCAGTGACATTATATAGACTAAAAAAGATGAAAGATTAATAGTCTAATGCTTTAGGGTCGGTGTTATCTAGGCAGAATTGAGAAAAAAAACCCAGTGTCTGTAAGGTTATTTCATCTGTCTTAGATGTTCTTGGAAGAATTTCTTTGGCTGTTTCCAAAGATGTGTATGGTTGGCCACTTTGAACTGTTGTAGGAATTCTGGGGCTGTGTAGATTTATTTCTCAAGCTCCAAAGAACTTGCCAGTCATCAGCAAAAACTAGCAAATGTAGAAAGTATGTGCTATCAAAACTTCAAAGCAAGGAGATAAAAAAGCAGGTAAAATGCTGTGGGGTTCACAGGAGGTTTATTTTCCTAATGCTTCTGTTTTGACAAGGAGAGGGCATAAAACACCAAGGCTGTTCCACTGACAGAGAGGTCTGTTCTTGCTACAGATTTACCAGGTCACATTAGCCAGCCCTGTGCCCAAATGCAATAGAATTGTGATAGAATCAACACTTTGTAAGGCAAGTGAGMCATTACCCATGTGGATACACATCCAGTTATTTTGGGTGATACCTAATTCTCTACAGATTTTAGCAAGGTCTGTAACTGGAGATAATTTCGCAGAAGAGGCAGTGCTAGAACCTTTTCCAGCGGTGGCTGGGGGATAAGTTCTGCTGTTGTTTGGTCAAAAGGGGTTCTACTCCACCTTTATGGTGTGATCTAGCTGACATCTTCCTGTGTTTATAAATATTCCATGTTAGACACCTTGTTAAGTGAAAGCCTTTGAGTTTGTGAATATAAATCCCCAGATGAGACAGAGATAAGAAGATTTAGCAAGTAGAGATAAGACAACATTCAGGAAATAAGAAYAGATGTAGATGTGAGAGTAGGAATGCAGAAAAATTGTAGTCCATTTGGACAACTTGAAGAAGTTGACCAGGAGAGAGCTAGCTGGAAATTACAATATTACTGAGTATTTTTTTAACTATTAAAAAAAAAATTATTGATTTTGAAATTGGGTTCTGGGTGATTTTTAATTAACATCTATAGAATTCTTCTGTGTTAATCCAGGAATATAAACAACGAATGAAATTGATCCATCATATTTCTCCTTTAAATAAAAAGCATGATTTCTCAGTTTGCATGCTCTTTTTTTTTTCCTCCCCAGGTCTAAAGAGCATGTTTGAAACAGTTTCTATCTGTTACTAGTAACTCAAAATTGACCCTGAATCAGGTTCCAAGAACAATTTGGACTGTTGTACGAAATCAATAGGAACTTTTATTGCTTGTTTTCCTTTCTGCTTTATTTCCTTGTTCCTTACTGTGCTGCTGGCCTGTGATTTTTATTTTTAATTGTGAGGATGGTAACCAAGGTGTAAATTGAATGGTAAATTGAAAGAATAAATAGCTGGTTCCTTTTCTACTTAGTCAAAAGGAAATTCAATATATAGGTTGTAAGGAAAATTCAAAGTATATCTTTGTAAAATTTCTTTGTGGGGGTAACGAAAAGGACTTCTTTCATTGCTCCTGGGTAGGAGGAGGGTGGTTGGAAGAAATGAGTGCAGTGGAATTTTCTTCCTTTGAAGCTTTGTTCCACTTTCTGCATCCCTAAACAATGCCCTGATAAGGAAGCCAGGCTTTACTGCTGGTTTATGAAGGACTTGTTCCCACATCTCCTTTCCAATAGGGTCTGAAGAAACATTTCAGATATGYCTGAACTGAAACTAAGTCATAATTCTGGCAATCACTGTGAATAGTCATTACTTCTGGGTATTCATTCTCTTACAAAGTTGRGCTCAAAGACACTTATAATGAGATAAGGGAAAATTTTGGCCTTTAAAATTCTTAGGGAATTTTGCTGCTGACTTGGCTAGAGTCAAATTTCACCCTGAATATATTTAGCCTGTTGAATGTCCCACATTCCACTATCAGGTAAATAATTTCCTGTCTTTCTCTAGTGGCTAATGTCCCAAGGACTTGTGGATCCCTTCAGAAAAAGAATTTGGAATTTAATTTCATTATGAGTTTGCCTTAGAATCTTTTCATTCAGACTCATGACTCTGCACTCATGTATTGAAATGCACGAGATTAATCTGATTTTAAATGACAGGTGAACGTCTTCAGATCAGGCATATGGTACACCTCTATCTGTGCAGCAGTTCTGCAAATGGATCCTTCCTACATAATTAACAGATTTCAATTCAGTGACACAGTAATAATAATTCATTCTGGAGTTCAGATACATACTTGATTGACTTTAATTTAAATATGCTAAGATAATAATAATAATAAATTCCATAATTCAGGCATTGTAAGAGCTTAAAGGCAAGTGTCAGTTTGTTCCACACCTCCCAGCAGATTAGTTTTCTAATATATCCTTTCTAATGAAATTGCAGTGGCGAGGCTGTAATTTGGGTTATCTGCCAAATGTTCTTATGCCTATTTACGATTTAAGCTTCAACTGGAAGTGACAYATACTAGGTATTTCCAAAATACATGCCAGATTTATACAGCACACAGAGAGAATGAGGTACTTTTAATTTAAGATGGAGACTCTTGCTGATCATAAGTTTTTCTCTGTCATTTCATCACAAGCTTCTTTTAGTAAGTATGAATAAYAGTATTGATTAGATAGAATCTGAAAATACCAAATCTCCTGCCACAAGGCTGGATGATCTAACTGCTTGACTGTTAAAAAGAAAACACACAAATATTATTTTTTTTCCTCTTGACAGCCAAAGAGAGACATTTGGACAGGGGTTGGATTGTGTCCCGGAAGATGCTGGTGCTTAGTCGAGTAATCTCCAGGCAGTCTTTGAGAGGGTGTCAGCCACCATCCCATTGGTGGCCCCTCTAGACAGATGGAACAACAACATTTCAAACATCTGAATAAGCTTTTGCCAGAAAATATGGATGTTCCCAGTACTTGTCTTCAGTGAGTGATGTATCACTATATTGACCATCAAAATGGAATGTACTTGCTTGTTTTTTTGGCTTAATCTGAAATTTTTGCTCCACATCACCTGCMATATAACTGTCAAGGGGAAGCTCTTCTCCTTATGTATAACTCACTGGTTTTGTCATCTTGTGTCCTGCCTTTTATACAACTGAAAACAAAGGGGTGCTTCTGGTGTGCCCTCTTCTTGTGGCAGCRGTGTGGAGGTTGGCTCTGTGCCTCCAACTGGTGCTAAATGTGGTGCTGTACTGACCAGAGCCAGGATTCCCAGAGCCACCTTTCCSTTTGAGCATCAGGATGCACCTCCTGCATGTAGAAATGTTACAGCAAGCTGCTCTGTTGCCATGGCTCTACCTTATCCCTTACCTTCCCTTTACCACATACCCACTCCTCTTTACTGCTCTCAGAGCATCCTTTGCAAATCTGTGTTGTTCTGTTTATGTGGTGGGCACCCTTTGATAAATTGGAGGATTCATGAGGAAGGCTTTTGGAAAGTCTTTATGTTATTGCAAAGAGGAAAGGGAGAATAGATCACTGAGGTGGAGAAATCCTTAAGAACATAGCTTGAGGAAAAGCACGTCGTGACAAGAACTTTTGATAAAGGGAAGGATGTGTCAAGATTTTTTCAGACTTCGTGCATTTAGTCAATTTTGAGTCAGAATAGTCAAAATCTTAAAGAGAAAATAAATCCTAATAACAATTCACATTCCTTACAGGAAATTATGGGATTCTTGTATATGATTCTTATATTTGATTCTAGGTCTGTTATCTTGATGGGGGCTGTTGTCTTTGCTTAGTGAGTCTTAGGGTTTTATTTTACACATCCYATTATGACCCTTAATATTTCAGGAAAGAAGCTGGGTCACAAAAACCTTGGTTAAAAAAAAATCTGCCATTGTGAAAAGCTAGATATTTTCTTCCGAATAATGAATAAATAGCCTGCCCCTGATTTTTCTGGGGTAAATGTGGAGAAACTTTAGTGAGGCCATGGAATTACATTTATATTCATTCCAACTTAGGAAGAGATCAGAATCAATAATATTATATTTTTCTATTTTAAAAAAGATTGCCAATACTGTCAATATTTATTGCAGTCCTATTCCTTGAAGAACTGTGCCTTGATCTCCTATCTTTAGCGATTAGTCCAATGAGCTCAATTAAAGCAAAAGCTTTTTAGCATTGTGTTTACTAAAAATAGATCTGATTCTTACAGCCTCAGACAGATTAAAGTATACTTCAGGTGGTGAAAGCACAGATTTCTCTGGCACTATGTCATTATTGAGTTATTTCTCTCTGAAACTGAACTTACATGTGGGAGAAAAATAGATATTTATTCTATGCTGCTCAGAACCATAAAAGAAATCTCTATTGTCACCTCCCTGTGTTTTGATGTTGTTTTTTTTTTCTACCTTCCCACCTGCCTAAAACACAAAAAGGATTAACACTGAATATTCTCTATTTACCAAAATTATTAATAGATGATAGTTCTGTTCTGCCTGCATTTCTTCTGATTTCATGCCAAGAAATGATTCCAATTGTTCCACCATTTACATATTTTTACACAGTAGATCTTATAGACAAATTAACCAATTTTCCTGTATAATTTTATTCTTGTTTTAGATTTTGAAAAAYCTTTTCTTCAGGTTTTCTGATAAACACCAGTGTCTATAATGCTAGAGCTAAAAGCATTATCTTTCTCACTGTAGCAATTAAGCTGCTCTGTGATTAGCAGCAGGTTATGCAATAGAATAAAAGAGACTCCATTTACTGTTCTGCTTTTTCTCTGAGGGTTGGTCAAGTAACCTTTTATGCCATCAAGGACAGGAGCACCTCAGCACCTAATAACAAACATAGATTTTTGGGCCTAGGGAAAATACAACTGCACTAAGTAATCTGTATGGATCTTATTACTTAGTCCAGAGCTTTTGGAAATGAAAATCTTTTTTAATGAAAAACATTTCTTGATAGCTCCTTTATATAAATACCCATTATTAATKTACTAGCACTGGTGTGAAACAAAATAAACAGTCAGAAACTAGATGAAGCATTATTTGGAGAAAACAGGTAGAGCGCTGCTACATTTATAACATTAATGAACTAGAACTTAAGCACTCAGTCATTTAAGTGCTTAACTCCTACTAGTTTCAGTAAGAATTAGACATTCAAATACATTTTTGGAATGTCGAACTGTGCAGTTACTATAAAGAGTACAAGGCAGATGCAAGAAATTAATATTTAACACAAATTTTTACTTTGACACATTTACTTCCTTGGTAGATACTTATTTTTTAGCAATTTTGGCCCAGACTTGGGAGAGGTAAACATCAATCCAGGAACTGCATTTAATTTTTAAAATACTTTCTTAAGTAAAGTCTCAGGAAGACCTCTAAGATCACCAACCCCAAGCATGAAGCCAGTGTTGCCAAGTCCACCAGCGAACCACATCCCCAGATGCCACATCCAGATGGCTTCCAAATACCTGGATCTCCTCTTTCTTTTTTTCAARGGGTGAAAAGGTGGTGTCAGTGGCATCACTGTGCTAACACCAGAGTGAAATCTGTCCATTGTGTTACTGTCTCTTTTTTGACATGCCCTCCTCCTTCTCCTGTGCTTCTTTCTCCCTCCACTGCCCRATTGTCCCCCTGGCTAAATGTTTGCAGGTTAGACAGGCAATGTACTAGGCAGCATTTGCTTTCTAACACTCTCTGATCTGATTCCACAAATAGTTTCCCAGGCACAGAGTCCAGCTAAGATCAATGAGATCATTCACATAAGCAAATAAAGATTTGTGGGATCAGGCCCTTGATCGTCTCATCTCTTCTCTGGGGACTAATGTCCTTTCCCAGCACCACCATAACAACACTCCTCGGCATCTCTTTCTCGTATTGTTTTCCTGCAAGTTTGCCCATTCAATCTTTCATTTCATSCCTTAACTATCTTGAAAGCCCCAGCTCTCCTTTTATCAAATCCTCCAAAGGTSGGGGGTTTTAAACAGCAAAATCTGGGTAAAATTATTGAAAACAATTGATTTGTCTTATGCCTAATTGCTGGAACAAGATTTCTTGTCTGAAGCCTGATGTGTTAGTACATGAGTTCTCCAGAGGCTTTCTATCCTGCAGTGATTCAGCTCCCATGATTGCTGTGCCACAGAGAAATATCATTATCACTGAAAAATCACTTCTCTATTTCTGAACATCTGTACACACAAAGCATAATTTTTACAGCAGGTTGCATCATGTGATGTTAGAGCTTTAATGAGAATGATTTCTTATTGGGAAATACGGAGAAAACACCAAACAGCCTGGGGCTGCTTCGTTTGAAGTCAATAGAGATTTGGCCACTGACYTCAGTGGGAGCAGAACTGGGTCCTGAGATTACAACTGCAAGGTCCCTGAGGGGCTGATTTGCACAAACACTCCTTGTTAAAAGAAATAATAATTTCCCCAAAGCATTAGGGAGAAGAATGTATGAATGCTTAAATGCTTCCCCATGTGCCACCAGTGCCTTTATGCTTTGTTGCCCTCACTCAGTTCTTTTTATGGTGAGCTGGGCAAAGGAGAGGCTTTCTACTCCCAGGCAGATTCTCTCTGGTAAGTGAGGTGTTTACAGAGAACCCTGGGAGATCAGTGGAAAGCTGTTCGAAAGGAGAGGGCTCTTGGGAATCTGAAGGAAATGGAGTAGAGCCAGAGGCTGTGCAGAAGGCCACAGGGGAAAAGGACTTCCATGCTTTATTTTGAGAATTAGAAGTTGGCACTCATATATTTGTTCCATTGGAATATCCTGCAAGTGATACTCAACTGTCATGTAGGTATTCTGTAAATACACAGAACTTCTAGCAAAGGACCTGTGAGGACCCTGAAGGTCTTGAGATATTCTCCAGAAGACTTCTGAAAAGGAAGAAGTCCTGTGCGAAGTGGAAAGTTCTTTTTTTTTTTTTGGAAAATGAGGGGGTCTATGAGCACATTTCCTTCTTATCATGCCGTGACTGAGAGTAGCTCGTCTGTGTGGGTTGTTAAGAGCTGGGGTGGGAGTTTATGTGCAGACTGTCAGCTGCCATGTCAGCTGTCTTAACTGGGCTACATGGTCAACAAAGCACCAGCTAGAATCAGTATATCCTGTTAGAAAAATACAGCAACTGCCCCTGGAGACCTGGCCACAGGTGTTTCTGTAGACAGGACAGAGAGGTGTCATATTCATCCTGACATCTTTTTATAGGAAAATAAGAAGARCTGCTTCTTATTTCAGGCTACTATCCCATCCTCACTCCTGGTATCATCTCACCTTCTGTGAGATGTCCTTTGCCCTTGTGAATGGAGAAGGGATTGGATTCTAAGGATGCCAAACCAGTGGGACTAAATACCATGACAGATAGACAGGAATTCATCAGTTATAAGCCACAAGCTTTGGAAAACTACCTAAATCCAGTCCTGCCATTTACCGTAATGCATATATATAAAAATTATATTATCTTTATTATATATTATATTATTTATATTTTATMTAAAATATATATTATATTTTATTCTGTTGCATTATCCCTGATGGCTAAGTATGCCTGTATGATGGCATTATTTGTTACTGGCAAAATGATGGCTGCACAGCTTGTCTTTCAGTATGGTGAAGTTAAAAAAAAAAAAAAAAAGTATAAAAACTGTGAACTAGCTGTTCCTGGGATTACAACCATTATATTCCCAATGGGCATGTTGACAAAGATCTTAATGGTTATGAACCAGCTATTTCTGTGCTCATGGCCATTAGAAAGGCTCCACTGAGAAGTCAAAGGAGTTTATAATGGTCATGAACCAGCTATTTCTGAGTTCATRGCTATTACAGATTCCAAAGAAATGCCGGTGAAGTTTATCATGTTTATGAGCTGCGTGTTTCTGTCTCACAGTACCTATAAACTCTGCTGAGAAAGTGGAAGAGTTTGTAATGGTCACACATGAACTATGTGTAGGCTCAATGCTATTACTAACTCAGATAGGAAGCCAAAAGTTCACAAAGTGGTATTTCTTTCGCCCCTGGCAAACTCCATGTAGAAACTGATAAAACTGCTAATGTTTCTCAGAAAACCACACTCCAATTCACAATAACACCTCTCAGAGTACTACAGTGGTGCAAAGTCTCTGCTCTGCTCAGAGCCACTGTGGCAACTTGCCAGGACCCTGAGGGCTGCAACTCATTTATATATGCATTTACATAAATTTACATGAATTYTGCGTCAATTTGTATTCCATCAATGTTGCGATGAAACCTATACTGAAGAGAATAAATAACCTATAGCTGACTAGACTAACACTAGTACTGTTTTTTCTGGTTTTCGTTTTACTTATTTCACTCTCATTTTCTTTGCATCTTTCTAATACCTGTCCTGTAGCTGAATTGACTTCCAGTCTTGAAGAGARTCTGTTTTGTAGGGTAAAGAAAAATCCTGTTTCATCTGTGTTCAATAGCAGGGAAGCAGAGAGTTGTGGCTTTGGCAAATTGCTTATGCTGCACACTTAGCAATCTCCCCAACCACCAGTGGCTAATATACATATTAAAGAGGGCAGTGCTAGCACAGTCCCTTGCTGACCTCCACATGTGAAGCCCACAGAATATTCATGAGATTTTAAACATACACATTAAAAAATCCTGAAAAGCAGAAGTAATAGGTCTTCTTTTTGTGTGTATAAAAATTACTGCTAAGGCAGAATTTTTGGGATAAAAACAATTCAGTGGACTGAATTAGTTATTTAATAGCAACAGTCCYCTTTGTGACAGGACCTGTTAGTATTTATGTAATTTGATGCAATTATGCACCTTTGCTTTCTCTTAAGGATGCACAGTTTATGTAATGCTTTTTTATTCTTCAGTGCTGCTTTCRAGGAAGGTCACTATGACTTCAGAGAATCATCTGCATGAACCACAACCTCATATTCTGCTTTTTCCCATTCTCATGTAAACACTAGGTTTGAGATGAGCAGAATCTCCCACTTGTTGCTTGAGGGCACGATAATATTTTGAAGTGGAGACAGATTTAAATCTTGTGTGGTTTTGCCAAGGTCAGGAGTCAACAAATTGCCTTAAAGACTCAAGATCTCCCTGCAATCATCTGGCATGAAAGGGCTCATAACACTCATAACACTTACTTGAGAAGCTTTGCTGGAGTCTGAGAAATCTGCCGGAGAGGCTACAGMTAACCCCAGACAGCTTCAGTGCTTGTCAGTGCTGCAAGTGCAGTTTATGTTGGCTGTTTAAAATCTATTTTTAGAGTGCTTTCAGCTCTCTGCTGCTGTGGTCCAGTTACCATGAAGCTTGTTTTGGGGKACGGCTGCAGCAATCAAAGCATCTTTTCACAGGATTGCTCCTTTGAATGACCAGTCATTCACACTGAGACCTGTACCACCAGAGTGCTTGTCATATACTGCTCTCACCAGGAATGGAAACTTTAAAACTTACACTTTAAATTGCAGAGAAAAAGAATTAAACACACTGGACGAGAATTTAATGGGTGGAAACAAAAGTTCTTTAGTYCAGGACCTTGCCTGGTAGTGGGGAAGTCTGTCAGATCTTTTCTTCTTCAGTGTAAGCCAACATGAATGGTGACCAGACACAAGGAAAAGGGAAGCAATGTGGTTTCCATATTGTCAGATTTCCTGTGTTTGGCATCTGCCTGTCTGGCAATCTTTGGAATAAGGGCTGCCTGGTATCAGAGAGAGCTAGCATCATCCTGATGGATTTTCATTTCATGACTTTAATTGTTTTTTGAATCCATTCAAAGCTCTGTCCTCCCAATTTTATGTTATAGGCAATGATGAAGAAACATGTTTCCTTTCTGTGTAGAGTCTGCAGGAGTGAAATGCARAGTCAGATACAGCCAGAGAGCCTTTAAGCCAGTTGTGCACACATGAACCCACGGGACCAGACAGGAAGCACCCAAGGGYTTTGTGGAGCTCTTTGGTGTCATCCTGAGGTCCCTCTCCGTCAACTTTGAGAGATCATGGCAGCTGGGGGAGGATCCTGATGACTGGAAAATCTGTCTTTGTAGATATTCAAAGCTGAGAGGTTTGGACTGGATGATCTGCAGAAATCCCTTCCCACGTCTGGGATTCTGTAATTGTGTGCMTGTACAGAGGTGTGACTAAGGGAGTCTGTCAGTTTTTCAAAACACTTCATAGTGCTCCACTGATTCATTGCCTGGGTGAAAGAAATTCCACAGGCAGATGAGTTGAATTGTTTTATTGTAAATTACATGGACACTAGTATTAAATGGAACATTTAAATAAGTTGATATGCAGTGTTAGTACTTTGTGAAGATACATTGTTGTGCTTAAACTATGCYTTGCTCCTCATGAACTCAAAATGATGTGCAGACATTAAATGAGCGTCACAGACATTCTGTGGGGACAGGAAGTGTCCTGTCTGCAGTGGCAACAGGTAAAGAGAAGCACCATGTGGTAGGCAGATTAGGCCAGCATGGAGAGAGCAGGAGGAAAAGGCAGAAGCCTGTCTTATGTTACCCTAAAATCTGCAAGCCATGGTRGGGTCTTAGGCTACAGGGGGTGCTCACATCTTTGAGAGAATGGGAAGTTGGGGTAAGAGGTGTTTCCTGCTTCCTCCCAACCACCAGCAGGGGCTTTTAGGCTGCCAAGGAACAGAGTCAGTGCAACCTCTGTGCTGCTGCTGGAGGTGCCTATTTGTGGCATGRGGACATTGTGCCACATTCCTCACGTGTAGTGCCCTCCAGAGCTCCATCTGGGCTGCTGGCCTTGTCTATTAAGAGCCTGGCCTTTTCCCCTAAAGCTGGCCCTTCAGGTGATAAGCCTTTCTCCCATTTAAGAGAAACCCCTCATTTCAGTGTGCACAGGGAAAAAGATTGGATTAGTCAGTCAGATGATCAGACATTCACAGTGCAATGCTAAGCAATATAAGTGTTGATTAAATGTTGCTTTAAGTGCAAAATTCAGCCTAGATAAATCCTTTAACAAAAAGTAACTGCCAAGCCTGGGAGAAATAAGGCTGTTCTTTTCGTATTGCCTGAAGATTACACTAAACTGAATGCTTTGAAAAAATAATAATGGATTTGGCTTCCTGTTCAAGATTGCTGCTTAAAGCACAATATTGCTTCACAGTTCTGCTTTGCAACCCATACAAGAAATTTCATGCAAACAAGGAAATGTATGGWAAAAAAGAGTTGATGGCTATAAAAATAGCAAATGTTTGAGACTCCAGGTAGGTGAGGGTCAGTGGGTACAGGATACAAGATACAGTTTTGACATGTGGTGTCCAGACAGCTTCTTCTGTCAGAGCTGGGATGTTTTAAGAATGGATCTTTGCTGGAAATCTCTGGAAGTCTTCATCTGGCTCAGTATCTTGTGCTTAGAGCAGAACTGCAGCTCCTTCCTGAGTCTGGAGCTCTGTGTGCAGCTGGAGACAGAAATGGGCTCTGCTGCAGGTCTAGGCAGTGTCATGGGGTGGGTGACAGAGGACAGGGGTAAAAATGTTGTGACTGGGGTCTCCAATTTTCCAGGCTGGCATGCTGTTCAAGAGCTGAAGGGTCTTGGGTCAGGAATAGGGGATTGCATGGTTGGGAATAGTGGGTAAGTCAGGGAGACACCAGGATTGCCCTCTCACTCAGAGCAATTTTTGAGTGATTTGATCTAAGTTATCTTTGCTGAATGACATTTCATTTATAATAGACACATTATGGCTTGAAATCAAGGTCTATATTCTTGATAACAGTCAGCAGCATTTTAGATCTTTTATAACTCCTTTAAAACCAAAGTCTGTTATGTTTCTTTACAGACTTTATACAGAAATGATCAAATCACTGCTGAAGTAAGAAAAGCTAAACTAGAAATGTAATGCCCAGGAGAACAGTGACTTGATTCCCCTCTAATCTCAACTTTTGATAGGTAGAATTTGCCACTTTTCCTATGTCTAACTCTGGCTAAAACTTGCTGTTTGGGAACAACACTCATTTGTATACCRTATGTGTGTTATCTGAGGCCAACTGGTCCTGTGCAATGCAAACCAGATAAAAGTGTCAGAGATCTGAAGCTGGACTGAGGCACATTTTCTGTGTTTTCAGTTGGCTGATTTATCACTGTCCCTTGTAGACTGTGACTGACCACAGACTCAGTGGCTATACTTTGACAAGAGGCAGTGGTGTACCCACTAAAAGGCAGGTGATGGATCTTTGTGGAAAGTGGAGAGAAATGATTTTGCATGGATCAGAAAATGGTGATTACMACAAAATATATCAAAAATTATACAAAAGTGTCTCTGTTAGTTATAGCAGTCTGTCAGTTCAAGGCCTGCATACAAAGGGAGCAGATGATAAAAATAAGACTAACGTGGTGCCAAAAAAATATTTGGACAAAATTTATAGGAAGAAACATGACAAAAAACAGGACAAAATTTATAGGAAGAAACACGACAAAAAACAGGACAAAATTTATAGGAAGAAACACGAAAATACAGTAAATAACATTTTTATTGCTGCAAAGACAACAAAAATATTTTCATCCAGTGTCGTGCCAATAGTTTACTTGATAGTGATGGAAAATAAGAACTAGCTTTCCAGTTTTGTGTTTTGCATACATATAAAATGATTCATCTTTTTATGACAAAGCTTTATACATTGTAAACATTATGTTAGTGTTCTTTTGATTAAAAAATTAATTAAAATTTTCCTTGAAACTTTGTTGGTTTGGTTTTTATGTTTTGGTTTTTTTGGGACTCTTTTTTTTGTTTGTTTGTTTGGTTGGTTGGTTGGTTGGTTGGTTGGTTGGTTGGTTGGTTGGTTGGTTGGTTGGGGGGTTTTTGGGGTTGGTTGGATTGGTTTGTTTTTTGTTTTCCTGCAGCCAAGGATGCCTCAAGCCTGATGGTTCTTGGCCATATGCTAATGATGCAACTGCAGCATCATGCCATCACAGAACAGACACAACCAGGGGAATACTGAGCTTTTGATCAAAGTTATGTTATAGCGTTAAAGTAAAACAATGTGCTTTGTATGTGCCCAAGTCTGTGAGATGAAGTGTAARTTTAAATAAAGAGCTGTTGATATTTTTTTTTCTTAGAAATGTTGCACTTAAATGAAGAAAAACCTTGACCAAGCAAAACAAATGGAAAGGGATTTCTCTTCCATGTGTATATTAGCACGTAAGTTTCTGACTTCACATTTAATTACAGCAAAAGTTACGTTGTCCTGTCTTTCCCATGTCCCTTGAAAGGTATTTCAGGCAACCACAAGTGTTAATGAAGGATTAGGAAATAAGATGACTTGGTATGGGTTTCTGGATTTTAGGATAAATGTTTTACATTCACAAATTCTGCAAACTATGGGTAAGTACTTCAGGAGCCAGTCCAATATTCTACCTTGAAATTCTATTMACTTAATTTTTTGAAATGGGTTGAATGTTTATTCCAACTTCTACATCAGAAAARGCTTTTATTGAGGTGTTTAGAATCAGACCTACTATAAATGGTGAATGGTGAGCCAAATTTAGAGCAAAWTTTTTCACACAGAAAAAATTTTTATGAATCGGTTAAAGTGARCTATTGAAATACATTCATACTCTCTACAATTCACAATGAAGTAACATGCTGAAACCAAGGGGAACTGCATTGCATATATAAAGACAACTGAAATGTACACTAAAAAGAAGTGTCTTTTAAAATAACACACTGTTTAGGTGGTGGATTTTCTGTTAATGTGTTTGCTCTTTAGTTATCTTTCTAAAGTGGGAATACATAAGTGAATTAATTTGTTGTTGTCGTTGTTGTTGTTGCTCTTTTTTTTTTGTTTGTTTGTTTGGTTTGGTTTGGTTTTTTGGTTGCTGTTGTTGATGGTGATTTTGTTTTGTTTTCCTGTCTTATATTTTAAAAAAAAATTGATTGCAGAGTTATTTCTCCTTTTTCCCTTGAAAAGACTGCATGTTCTCTCTAACAAGACTTTCTGGTTCTTGGTATTTAATTTATTTATTTGCCCTATTGGCAAAATACAACAACCAGGATAGTTCTCCACAGTTCATTACTGACAGTGCATTGAAGTGCTCTGTTTATTTTAGACTTCACTTCACACTTGTCTCTAAAGCATCTCAGCAGCTCAAACTTTGAACTTATCTCTCTGTGAAAAGCAGGATTGCTCCTTCTTTTGCATGTACTAGTGCTTCATCCAGGGTAGCTTGTGATGTGTCAAAATATGGAATTTCCATCGTTTCCCTTAGGAGAGCCTTTTACCCCAAGTGGTCTCCCTGGAAAGTTGTTACTGCCTGAGATCCAGACTGACTGATTTCAGGCTAATATCTGAATTGTTTATTTACTATTAAAAAGCTTTCTGGAAGTCTCCTGTATGCAGACTGAATGCAAAAATTCATTTATTAGGTTGAAAAAGCACCTTAAGCAGCATCTTGTGTTGAATMCCCCAACAGCATTACTAGGTCAGAAGAGTATGGAAATTCAATGAGTGGTGACTCACATGCCCCTGAGCTCCCATTCTGTCAGCAGTTTCCATTCTGCTTAGCTGATGTAAACAACAATGCATTTGTACTGGGTTACCAAAGGAGAATTTGGCACTGCGGTGTTTTTGTCTTCCTAGATTTAATATTAATTTTTGTTTGTTTACTTCATTTTTTCTTAGGTCTTCTGTTGTGGCKAAAACCCAGGGTGCACTACCCGTCAGGAACTTTCAGGCAGGACAGCTGCTACTTTGCTCATTCTGAGGCACAGAAGCACAAGATGTATAAACACTGAGAATTAGGGAATCAAAGATTGCCTYCCACATCCGAGATCCAAGAGCAGGATCCCAGTTCTACCCCAAGGGAACACACAAATCAGTGCAATCTCCCATTTGTTATTAGGAAAGGAAATGTGGGCAGCTGAGGGTTGGAGATTTAGGGAACACTGTGTCCCCTCTCCTCCTGCCCCAGGTAGCTCTGGAGCAGCCTCACTGTCTGCCTTGCCTCTGTGGAAAGTCAGAAGCAGCAAATATTATCTTCTAGACTTGCCTGTGGTTCAGTACATAAAGAAATCAAAATAGAAAACTGTCGAGCATGCTGTGTCGTTCTTATGACTACATGTTTGAGCATATTCAAATGAGAGTATTGCAGTCCTGGCATCATTGCTAAGAAGAGATCAGAGAGGATTACTAAGTATTTTGACACAATAATAGCTAATCAGCTGGGCAGACTCAGACTGACCTGATCAGTAGAAAAGGTAATGGGATATGC
>NW_026623233.1:6450859-6473018 GCF_030028575.1 Malurus melanocephalus | reverse complement strand
AAAGAAAGAAAGAAAGAAAGAAAGAAAGAAAGAAAGAAAGAAAGAAAGAAAGAAAGAAAGAAAGAAAGAAAGAAAGAAAGAAAGAAAGAAAGAAAAAGCTACTCACATGGCCCATAAAAGAAGACATCAGGCTTTGGGAATATATGGTAATAACACTCACAGAGATTCCATTTTAGAGAATTCACCAACTATTTCCCTGTAAAATCTGAGGAATGTGGGGATCAAACTTCAGAAATTCTTGTTATTAATAAATGCTTGTGACCAAATAAATCCAGTGATGAATGTGCCCTGTGCAGCAAACTGGTTTCAGTCTGCCCTGTAAGTGCCTGAGCAAAGCAGGAGGTGTATGTTAAATATTTGTACTGGTCACCTGAATTGAAAATAATCTGGGCGGTCAGTCCCAGCGCTGGCRAGATTCATTGTCACTCTGCAGTGCTGCTGACAGATGTTATTGATTGTAGTTCATATTGTTTATGTGTTTCTCTGAAACAGTTAATTTTAGCACAGTGGGAAAGAATGTCTTGCTACACATGGGACAGTCAGAATGAATGGCTTCATAGAATTTTTAATTACTTTCTGTTTTACACTCATCAATTAATAAAGGTAGGAGCAGTTTTGYTACTGTCAGAAGACACCTCCAGTGTTGTTTGAAGATGGTGACTACAAAAGAGCCAATAAATATGAATACTTTTGTGAACAAGGCTCTCTTCATTACAGTGTAGACATTTCTTCCTCCTTGCCCTTCCCCTGGGAATGAAATCCCTTTAGTGGTGCACTGCATGGGGTATTCCCTTTGTGATCTGAATGCACTGTAGCTTCTTAGGGATGCATTCCTGCATCCCTGTGCACTGAAAGCGTGCTGATGTTTTCATTTACTAACAAGAGGCTCCACGCTGCAGTATTGATAATCTCAATTACTTTTACTATGGTTAGTGTGTCTATTGTGGGCATGGAAAAAACATCTCACTTTTTGGTCCTCCTGTGCCACTGCTGCCTCTTCCCATTGATATTTTATCTGAGCACCTTATGATTTGCAGTGTTGGAGGCTCCAAATGCTCCAGTGAAGTGCCACTATCCCTGACAGGGAATGGAGCACGAGCTCAGACAGCCAAAGCCCATGTCTTGTAATTGTGCTTGTCCTGGTGGATTGCTAGGGTGCTTCCAGCCTCAGTTCTGGCCTAAATCAGCTGGCACTCCTCCATCCTCTGGGAACAGCTTGGGAGCTTTATGAACACAATCAGTTATAGCCACTTGGTCTGGATGCCAAGTGCAGTTTGTGCCATGTTTAATTCCTCACTACAGACATGGTGTGCTGTCACATCCCTCAGACCTCTGCTCACACAAGGATTCACGTTGCTACTGAGTAAAAGAGATCTTGGGTAAGTAAAAACTAAAGGTGTAACTACTGTCATAAATTGGGAGATAATTACTGACACCTGTGACAATGACTTGTTCCGTAATGCTGTCTATAGAATATAAAAGTAATGTAATTAATATTACTAATACAAAGTCACCTAGGTTACAAAACCTTGTTACTAAACTTCTTGCCCTGAGGAAATGCACATAAATGTCCTTCTGCTTCCTGAGTTACCTACGACAGTCCAGGCCGTGGCAGTACAGAAAAATGGCAGATGCATTTCAATAATGCCTTTGTTCAYGTGCATGATCCCACCAAAGAAGAGTGGACACAAATACCTTCTAAAGCAAATAAGAAACCAAGAGGGTTAGGTTGCTGTGATTTAGTATGTTTTTCTCCAGAACAAAGAGACTTTCTGAAGCTTCAGTGGAGTATCATTTAGACTCCTAAGCTCTCTGGTGGCAATTTGCAGTAGGGGCTTGGCTTGTGTTCATAAAAGTGATTAAGTGGAATGGAAGATATCAGCAGTATAGTATAAACCTCTTGTGAATAAGATCCAATAAAGCATTTTAGTCCTACTGTGCTGACTTAGTTATGAAGTCCAATGTTATTCACAGGGTTCAGTCTTCATAAACTGCCTGTCCTTAGTACAAAGGTTCATTAAAGAGGAATAGCATTAACACTCTGTTTTGCAGCTGATCCACATAAATAAAATGTAAACAAAGTACAGCTAGCCAGAGCTTATTTTCTCAGCTGTATTCTGGTGCTTTTTAATTTTGGAGAAAATTGAACTGAACAGGGAGATTACTAAGGTATTTTTTTATGTGAAATCTATCATAGTATTTAATAGGACAAAATAAAGTACAAATTATTTTCTGAAGTTCTGAAGTCTCATCTTTCTTAGTTATTTTRCACTATATGAAGCTTTTTTCAATGCTGATAAACACAATAAATCCCGAAATTGTTTAAACCAGTTAAGAGTGCCACAGTGAGGTATAATAGTTCTTTCATTCTTGCAAATGGGGTAATTGATGAAGATAGGTGTTAAGTAGACTTAAATTAGCCAATGCGTTGGTGATGAACTCCATGTTCTCAGGTTTTGGTCCTGTTTTCTGAGTGACAGTAATATCAATACTGATTGAAAAGATAACAATCAAACAAACTAAATTCTCCAACTCACAAAGAGGGAGTAGTTAATGAAATTATTTACAAGTTCCAAACTGTGGCTCCTCCTCCTCCTCCAAACTCTCATTGAAATCTGCCCTCTTCAAAACACAGTTCCTTCTGCAAGGCTGCAAAGTTAGCTTGAAAGATATGTATCTTTTTAGCTTTCTACCATCCTGCAGCAGCCAAAAGGCCATAATTTAATTATGTGCCATGTGAAAGAAATCCAAGAAACMAAAAAAGCAGCTCGCTTGTTTTGAAGAAGAAATAGATTTTGTACTATAACAATATAACAACTCACACAACAACTCTTCAATCCTCCCTGACACTCGTCTCCCAAGGCTCCTGTCATACTCCTCTGCTCCTTTCCCAGAATGAGAGGCCACAGACAACTTCTTTCCCTCTTGTAGAGCAGTCTTTCCACACCCTTGCCAGTCCCTGTCTTCATTCTGCCAGCTTTTCCTGGGGCACTTCTTCATTTCTCAGGAAAATGGCTTGGAATTGCATGGAGCTTCCAAAATTCAGTGAAGTAATGGATTTATGCTATTGAGTGGGGAGGACATAGGGAATTTTTAGAGGTGGAGATTAGTATTCAGGTGCAGATTTACCTGAGGACAGGTCTGCAGCCCCTTTCTTTTCRCTTATCACCCATCCATTTGCTGTAGCACTTTTTGATGTGGTCTTTTTATTCTTGTGTCAAATAATATGGACAACAAATCAAGGGCACAACTGTCTGGATCTGCCCCAGTAGGGTTCATTTGGTAGTCTGTGTTGACATACCCTAAAATAGGACAAATTGCTCTTGCTGCTGACCATGTCAAAGATTTCTGGTAAAATAGAATGAGAGAGATGGCAATTCACCCCATATTTTGCCTTCCAACAGGATGGATTTCTTCTCCCCCATGCCCTCAAAAGCAAAGCCAAAGCAGCAGCTTATGAAGGACAACTAAGGGAACAGAAACTTCAGGCTACCTGGTCCTGATCTAACAAAGTCTGCCCTGGGTACAAGTAATCCATGTGAGGAAGCTGCTTGTGAAGTAGTTTTATCCAGTGCAGTCACAGGTGCACAGAATTCATATGCCTCCCAGTTATTTTGKAAAACTTGGCAGAATTGGGATCATTAACTGATTTTTTTTTTTCCATATCACATCAGCTGACATTGTTAGATGGTACTGTATTTCTAAACATGTGTCTCTGAAAACTCTGAGTCTCACAAATTCATCACTTTTGGAAGGAGCTTTTTATTTTCTTTTCCTTCCGGGGATGATTTTTGCAGTTTATCAAGAAGCATGAAATACTGAAAAGACAGAAAGAAATATGCCATTGCAGATCKCACTATTGCATTAATTCTCCAAGCAAGTGCTCTAATGCACCTGTGTAGTTTTTAATTATATTTTCTGATATTTCCTGATACATATTTCATTATTCTAAAGGCTTCAATAATATAATTAGAGCATTCTGTGCCTGAGGAATCAAGAGGTGAAATATATGAGAAAAAACACAAAAGCTGCCAAAAGTACAGAACAAATAACTTTTTTCTTTATTGTGATTTACAAAGCAAGCATATAAGTTGCTTTACTACAGAAGCTGAACAGCTTCATTCAGCACTTTGACGGGTTCAGGCTAATCTGTTATTCTGCAGTACAAATTTGATGTGATTTCAGAAGCAGATTTACTTTCACTTAATTAATGTAGGTGAACATGAATAGCATTTTTTTTTCCTGCACTGAGTGAAGTTACTGAAAATAGGTGTCTCTGCAGGTTGAAGCAAAATAGTAAGTACCTGAAAAAACGGACTAAAGGAAAAAATGCAGCCAGGAGCTAAATCTCTCTGTAGGGTGTTTCTGGGGCTTCTATCATTCTTATTTCCTCCCTGACAGAGCTTTGAAATTCTTAGCAATTTCCAGCTCTCAATGTAAGCAGCATAAAGCTATTAATGAATGCTCTGATAAGAGGACCTAAACAATTGTACTGGGGGATAACACAGCATGACATCTGCAGTGCAGAGTAAGTGCAACCTTCACSTGTTGGATTCATCAGGACACAGTGAGGTATCTAATAGCAACACCTTCCTGCTCTTTGTCTCTCTTAGGTACATGTTCTCATACACAAATACCTACAAAAGGCTCCTCACAGTTTCCATGGATCAGCCAATGCTTGTGAGAGTGATGCAGCTCTCARTATTTTTAGGGGGTGGCTTACAGTAGACTTCTCCATATAGCAGGATAGATGAGCTCTACTGTTACTGGAACCTTGTTTTGATTTGACATTTTATTTAAATTTACATCTGTGTCATTACATCCCAACATTACTGTGTTGAAATCAAAGGGAAAAAAAGGGACATAGGAAGGAGGAGGAGAATAAGAGATTCAAGCAAAAAAAAACTGTAGTCCTTTCTGTAACTGCCCGCCACGGGAAAGACGACAAGAGACTCCAAGAGGCAGGTCCAGTTTCTTCTTCATTAGTCTTCTCTTCCCGCTCTTTTAGCCATAGTGATTTCAGCTCTCTTAGCTATAGTGAATTCAGYTCTCACTCTGTAGTGAATTCAGCTCCGTCTCTCACTAGCTACTAATATGCCTTTTATACAGTTTTCTTATCTCCCGGGTTTCCAAAATACTCCAATCACCCAGGCCCTAGACAGATTACATAGTCAGGTATTCTCCAATGTCCATGTAGCATGTTCTAGTCGATGATTGGTAAAAAGTTTCATCTGTCCAATCCCGTCCATCTCTGTGGCTGACTACGTCACCCAGATCGAGTCTGCACTGTTTCGTCCATGTCTGAGTCCAGGCTGCTTTCAAGCSCAGCCCCCACACATAGCTCTAAAACAGCAAGGACCACGGCACCTTTCCCCCATACCATTTACATCTGTTCCTTTTACTGATCTTATATGACTAAGTGCTGGGTCCTRCATTTGGGTCACGTCAATCCCATGCATCACTGTAGCCTTGGGGGAGAGTGGCTGGAAAGCTGCCCAGCAGAAAACGACCTGGGGCTGAACATGAGCTGGCAGTGTGGCCAAGAAGCTTAGGTGGCCAAGAARGCCAATGGCAACCTGGCCTTTATCAGCAATAGTGTGGCCAGCAGGAGCAGGGCAGTGATTGTCCCCCTGTACTGGCACTGGTGTGTCCAGAGTGCTGTGTCCAGTTCTGGGTCCCCTYACWGCAAGAAGGAACTGAGGGGCTGGAGAGTGTCCAGAGAAGGCAGCAGAGCTGGGGAAGGGTCTGGAGCACAAATGCTGTGAGAGGTGGCTGAGGGAGCTGGGGGTGTTCAGTCTGGACAAAAGAAGGCTCMGAGGGAACCTTATTATTCTTTACAGCTGCAGCAATGTCAGGGTTGGTCTTYTCTCTCATACAACAAGCAATCGAGAGCAAAAAGGAAATGGCCTCAAGTTGTACCAGGGAAGGTTTAGGTTGGATATTTGGATTTTTTTTTTTTTAACTGAAAGGTTTTTCAGACACTGGAACAGGCTGTCCAGGGAAGTGGTGGAGTCACTGCTCCTGGAGGTATTTAAAAGATGTGTAGATATGGTGTTTAGGGGACACGATCTTGGTCGTACTGGGTCAATGGCTGGACTTGATCTTAAAATTCTTTTCCAACCTAAATGATTCTATCACTGTGTGATTCTATAGTCTGGATTGTGACAAGAGTTTTTCTACTTTTTCTTCTGCCAGTGTTCTGCCKTTCAAAATATTCCTCAATATCTCGTTCAATCAACATTTTTCCTTAGTTTTGATTGCTTCCCTTGGGCTTTGGCTGCTGTGCATGTTTTCAGAGCCAAGAGATGCATTCCTCCCAGTGTGCTYCTTCTCACAAACCTGAAGAGTTTATACAGCCTTTGATGAGGAAAACGGGTGACAGTAATTGTACTGAAGCTTTCTGGGTGCTCTCCACCTCCAATAGAAGGCATTGATAGGGCTGCTCTCCTGCTTTAAGCGAGGTAACAGCCAGGTAACCTGTGGCAGCAACAAATGTTCTATCTGACAGATACAGCTTACCAAGAAAAGTCAAAAAGACTGAGAACAATGATCCTGGCTAGACTTGGTCCCAGGCCTGAGGTGTACTCTTCTACTGTAACATTTGCTACGACCTTGGTTCAGGGTAATTACAAAGTACATTCCCTTCTGGCTGGCAGGGAATTGTAAATTGGGAATGGGTAAAAACTCCCAAACCTGGCTGTCTTGGGTGGTRATCCTGTCAGTAGAGTTCAGCCCCATCTCTGGTGGGACAGGGAGAYTGTTGTCTTTGTGTGCAGAATGTGCACGGCTACGCATGACAGACTTCATGCAGAACAGTTTAACCAGACATCTAATCTCGCCTGGAGGGAAGAGTGTTTTTTACAGTGTGTATTCATTCTTTTATTCATTTAGCTYTGTGTTTCTGCACTGGTGGCTACGAATAATTCTTTATATTCTGTTCTTTGAATAATACTAGAAATGCTGTCATCTGAGTTTATCATGTCCCTTGTTACTCTACAAACATTAGAARTTTCAGAACCAGACATGCAACTTGTAACTATTTGGATATGTATGTGCAGACAGGTCACTGAACATGCACTACATTGTGAAGTAGTAGAAGATAATTTTTAATTTGTGTTCTATTTATTAATGAKTTCTTAGACTTTTTTTCTTCTTTTTGGTGATAATTATGGTAACTTATAATTCCAAGAAAAAAGCACTCACATTTCTCACATATGAAGCCTCTTGGGACCTCAGAAAGCTGTGATCTTAATAGTATTAACATTTGTCCGGTGGTGGTCTGAACAAGCAAAGGAAGAGGGAATATCCTTTTTTCCAGACTGAGTATCTGTGGAGGAGCCCTTTTGGCTCAGGACTTGTGGAAAAATGGATCATCTTCACACTATGTGGAGATATCTGTGGTAGCATAACTCTCCATTCTGCCTACAAACTCAAACTGCAATCTCTGCCTCCTAATCCAAACTYTCTCAACATTTGTAAAGCTGGAATAAGGTTTAGGGTTTGTTTCTGTTTGAGACTTTGGAGGTTTTTTTATCCTTTCTTTTGAAAAATCTGCTGACCCCATTGGCTCAACGTGTAGACACCTTGAACAAAAAAAAAGCTTTAAAATTCTAATTAAATTGGCTAGCAAAGGAATGTGAAAAATCTCAGCAAGACTATGAGGCAGAGATTGATAATACATAGATTTGGTTTGTAGTTTAAAAGGCAGGTTCTGCCTCAGACTTTGTGTTTCCACTTCCTTTAGTTGCCAGGACCAAGATAACCACACAGGAAAAAGGAAGCTTTGGGCAGTCCTCACTCAGATGGACACAAACCTGATCCTACTTGTCTTACTCACTCAGCATCACGTTGTGGCTTGCTCACAATTACTTGACCATCCTGAAGACTGGGCAAGACCATTTATTGCTCCTATCTGATGGAGGTAGTCATAAAAGCAATTCCTCTCACCCAAACCAGGAATTGCTTTGTTGCACATCASGGCTCAAGGCAGACCCACCCTACTTCCTGCCATAGGCCAGCTTGRCTACATTGTTAAACCTTACACAGGTTAAATTACATATTAAAACCTTAATGGTCTCTCATCAAGGAACAATCCCACTAAGGTGGGGTTTCAAGATGGAATCTCACTTCCCTGTGGGATAGAATGGGGCAAGGAAGAATGGCCCTTTCCTGCTCCAAGGCTGTCACTTTGTGCAATGGCAAGAAGCAGGCAGAGGYACCTGTCCTCCAGCCTTCCAGATCCTCTGCCTTGCTCATCACCCTGGCAGAAGGAGGCTGTGGGCAGCTCTCAGAGGTAACTCTCAAATGAATGTTTTAGTTTATTTGGGAAGGGCTTCAGTGAGGAGGGTTGTGATGTAAGTAAAACCTTTCTGCCTCAGAATCACCATTTTCAAAACATGTTCAGTATTCTGTGCAGTGTGACACTTATGAGAATAAAAGTTATCTCTGAATTCATGATTGCCTTCAGTTACCAAAACCACTAAATCTGCTTAGTTTACATGAAAAATGTAACTTTCAAAATCCCCTGAGGTGAAATCTTCTTGACACATTGTGATTCGCTCAAGACCTCCTTCCAGAAGGCATTGGACATCCCAGCAAYTCAGTCCAGATCATAGARTCATRGATTGGTCTGGRTTGGAAGGACCCTAAAGACCATCTGGCTCYCARCTCCTCCYRTGGGCAGGGACAYCTTCACTAGGCCARGTTGCTCAGAGTGGCATCAGGTATTTTGAACTGGCATTGGTGAATAATCTTATGATGTCATTTGATCTATAGTAACCAAGTGCCTCCAAAGTGCTGCTTTTGGCTCAAGACTGTAATTTTTGGACTCTGAATTGAGGCAGTTGCTGATTCCCCATGAGAAGCCCTGAGTGGCTGTTGTTTTTGGTCTGCTGAACAGTTTGAAACYCCGAGTCAGTTTTTGGTTCTAACACCTCTGCCCTTAATCTCTGTTTTCAGGGCATGCTGGTGCTAAGGGCACAACATTTGCCTCTGCAGACTGCAGTTAATAGAGACTCAGCACCGAAGTGTTACATACTGCAAATTGCTCTAGCCCCCCTATCTGATGCCATACATCACACTCCTTACTCTCAAATGAGTTTGCATTTGTCTTCCTTGCCTTTTTTTAGAGCTGGCTTGAGACCTTCCAGAAAACTGCATTTTACGTGACTTATTTCCACAGATTCACATTCCAYTCTGGCTCTGATTTATTTGCTACAGGAGATCAGCAAATCTCAAAGTGCCTGGCCAGCTCTTCATGACAAAACTGTGCAGGGTAGGTGAACAAAATGTTGGCATGACTGGGGCTTCGGGGTGGAGGAGACTCAGGACTGCAGGAGCCAAAGGGAGGCATTAATAAACAATAAGGCACCTGAGACTGTAGCCATAAAGGTACTTCTCTGGGAGAAGAACATTTATCTTGCAGGAAGACTGTATGCCTTCATCAGCTGCTGGAAGTCACAGAATAGAACAGTTTAGGGTGGAAGGGACCTTTAAGTTTAGGGTGGAAGGGACCTTTAAGTTTAGGGTGGAAGGGAACTTTAAGGACTGTCTAGTCTAAGACCCTGCAATGAGCAGGGACATCTTAAACTGGATCAGGTTGCTCAGAGCACCATCCATCCTGACCTTGAATGTTTCCAGGAATGGGGCATTTGTCATCCCTCTGGGAAACTTGTTCCAGTCTTTCACGACCCTCACTGCAAAAAGTGTTAGCCTAGAAGGAGTGTGTTTAAACAGGACAGAGGAATTTGTGCCGTTGTCCACCTGCATTTCATGACCTGTTTTCTATTTCCTGGGGGCAGACACCCAACTGAGCAGCAGACAGCTGTGTAAGCAACTGAAATCCCAGCTCTCTGCAGCAAGAAATGGAGAGGTTTGCTACTCTCAGGAAAATGTCTAGTTTTGTTTTTCTGCATTATTTTGGTATTAGTAACCAGAAAGCAGAGGCTTGCAGTCTGGTTTTAGCCTTTCGTGCTGGAAGTCAGCCTCAYCTCTGCCTACTCTGCCTTGGATTTTACCTTGTCAGCCACAGAATGGCCCTGCTTTCCCTTTCCAAAGAAGGACCAGTGTGCTCTGAGATCTGTTGTAACACCCTGCTGGATCCTGGGTCCCCAGGAAGGGAAAATCTCAATCTCCCACAGTGCTGAAGAGCACCCCCAGTACAAAACCCATCCCATCCACTGCTTTCATTTAGTACTCTGACCTGCTAATTGACATCGAGACCTGATTTTTCCCTCCTACACCCTTCATTGACTTGATTAAACCTGATGAGGAGTGAGCTTGTGGGGCACATGGTGGACTGTTTGGAGGGTTCTGTTTAGAAAGAGGCAGGGAAAATGCTTGCTCTTGAAGTCTGGCTTGGGGCATTTGGTCACAGATGTGATGGCTCAGGAGACCATTCAGAATAAACATTTGATGTAAGATCAGTTGGACAAGACCACCAGGGCATTTTTAGATCATGCAAAATTAGATCTCATGCTGTTAAGACTTCTACCAGTCAACATTTTCGGCCTGCATTTCAGCAAGTACTCATTCCTTGTCCTTCGATTTAAAAAGCTGTCAGTGCCTCTGGCCATTGCAAAGTTGGTCACCACAAAGCAGCATTTCTAACAACTTTTTTTATCAAACATTGAGTACATAGTTGATGGTCCTGATGGTCCTGATCCTACCTCTCCGCAACATGTATATTTAAAATGTGTATTAAATATACATGCATTAAATCACTTTGCACCCTGGGTATTACATTAATTTATGGTAAAAAAAAAAAAATTATTCCCATAGAAACTCTAACCACTGCTCTTTTCAGGGGTGAATGACATGCAGAAGGATATGTGCCTGTGCTAGGGAGGAGGCAGAGACACTGACCTACTTATTGAAAAGGAACAGATCTGAGTGCTAATCTCCGAGAAGGACTCAAAGGTCCCATTGTTCTCCCTTACAACCAGCAGCAAGAAACAGGTTGTTAACAGGGACAGTTCGAATCTCCCTTTGGTGCTGCTCAGAATCACTTCCTGATCCTTCCTTGGCGGTATGGAAAGTTAAAGATCCTGTTGTCCTGGTGTCCAAAGAGCAGAGGAAGCAATGCCTGGGTGGGAGCACAGTCAGGCTTGTTGAGCTGCCAAGATGAGCCCCTGTTAATGTTCCTAAAGGCTTCAGCCTAAGGCATTCCCCTGGGAAGGAAGGATGTGAATGGGTGCCTCGTACTTCAAAGTGCTCCAAAATAAATTGGGTGCTGTGACTATGCAACTTATTTAGGAGCKTTAAAAAAAACTCCAGTTAAATGATTTAAGTACTCAGAAATTCTGACTGATAATCTGTACTGTAGCAAGGTTGTTGTACAGGTATTACAACAGAGTTCAAAATCTCTATTTTAAAAAAAGGTTTTGACTTGTGTGTCTCTGCAGATTTAGACTCCAGAGAAAATTCAAGCTCAACTGACCCCAATTATCTGCTTTTTGAAGCACAGGGTTACTCAGTTTTGAAACAGTGTTGCAGTTTTATCACGGTCCCTTTACAGTCTAAGGCAAGAGAAGGCATCAATAAACTAAATTTACATCATATATTGTTTCTGAGGGACATCACAATGCTATTATCATCTTCAAATACTATAATTTGTCAGAAATTTCATTTTTCTTTGAATTTAAATTTAAAATAGTGTTCAGAYGAAAAGCTCCATCTCATTTAGCAACAACCTCTCCCAAGTTTAAAACGTGATGCTAGTGCTCATTGCACAAATTAAATATTATAGGATGATCTTTATCATCATATTATTTCTGTAATAGTGACAAAATATAACTGGTACAGTTATCTGTGGATATCAAGGTCAGTATATTTAGTACAGGGTTTTTGTTTCTTTTCTTRAGAGCAGGGAATAGTAGTCTCGCAAAATTCCTTGAATGTGAACATAAAGATTTTTCTTTTTAGAAAAATTTCTTTCTTTGTTTCTTTGTTTGTTTTTTTTTGTTATGACAGTTTTGCAGGCTGGAAATGCAGGAGTTAACTCGTTTGAATTTTGAGTGAAGCATAATAAGCCATCCGACTTGAAGTAAACAACGGTCTGAGTTACATTGTTTTTGTTTTTATTAGCTGACCTTGCAAGYTAATAAATTCATCCTGTATTTTTCTGCTACTGCCAGTTTGCAGCATACAGGAAACTAATCTTGTACAATAACTACCTTCCTGTTCTCAGTTCTTAAATGGAGCCAAATGGATCGGTGGCGGAAGAGCTCCCCAGCAGTTCCTGTGAAACAGTGCTGAGCACAGCAAGACCTGACAGAGGCTGCTTGCTATTATTGACTTTGACAATGTAATTATGTTCTCATTTACCTCCCCAGCACTTAAGAAAAAGAAAAAAATTACCCACCAGTACAAAGACTGCAACGATTTTAATGTCAAATTTGTTGTGAGGTAGGTATTTGTAACATGCTAAATATACAGCAATGCCTCTGATTTTTTTTTGAGAGGATAAAATACACTTGCACTGGCCATAATAGCACAAAGGTCTTTCATATGTATCTGGCTGCTATCCAGATGCAAAGGCTCATGCTCACTAGTAAGTTAATAAAGGATCTCTATTTTGATCAGAAAGCCGTGTGTGCTCTTCAGAATTAAATACAGACTACCATTAATATAATATACTACCGTATAGTACACATGAATCCAGGATCACTTTTTTTAGGGGCTGAGCTGYTTCTTTCAAGTTAAGAGATGTTTATGGGTATTTTGCATACTTGGGAATGGTTTTATCTTGCWTGCACCGAGATCAGTTGCAAAAGATGCCGGAGATTTCACTGTCACAAGGCCAAATGTGTGAGCAGATCCCAGAGTGCTGTGTCACCCTGGACACGTGCATGTGGAAGGTGTGTGAATGTATAACCTTGGGATCCTCACTTTGCCCCATCTGGGGGGAAAATCTCTGAAAGGGAGCTCTCTGATTCAGTCATGTGAAGTAAAGGTCTGGGCAATATGAAAATTAATGTGGAAAAGCTTTGGTTGCTTTGATCTGTCATGGAGTGCTTTTACAATGAGTGTCTGTCTCTCTGTCCCCCCATCCCCCTGCAAAACAAAGAAAAGGACCAGAACTAACTACTTGAATGACATTTTTGAAAAAAAAAAAAAAAAAGTTTGATTATATAGTTTCCCCCTCTAGGTCTTGATTATGCCTGACTCCTGCTTCATTTGCCCTCTCAGAAAAGGTTAAACACCAAGTATGGCTCACATATTGCTCTCCAGGGAAAAAGACCATGATAGCTTCCGAGCTATGGCTGTCATTATTGTAAAGCATTTATGAGAAATCACACAAGCTGCTCCACTAAAATGGATACATTTCTCTGCAGCAACTTTTATTTGGGCTCTATACCAGCTGTAGCTGTAAGTACAACTGGGTGGATAGRAAGGGACAAAAAAGAGAAATGAATTTCTGTCTTCTTTCTGAGTCTTCTAATTTGTGATTGTATTATTTTTTTTTTAATTTTAAAAATATAACTGAAACTTGAACTAAGCTCCTGGAGTTCAGTATTCCATTTCAAATGAAAAGAAAATCTGTTTTATACTCAGAGCTCTTGGGTAAAGGTGTAGGTAAAACAGTTCATTCAAGAGAAATGAGCAATTTGGATAGAGGTCTTGTCTATTAGTGACTTAATGGCATGTGTTACTTTGTATAATGGGATATTCTCTTAAAAATTGTGCACAGGAACTGCTGCTGGAGTGGCTCTGGAAATGAGGCAGTTAATGATGGTCAGGAAGACAGCCTGCAGATAAAGCTGAAACATACACTGTTAATTTAATTCTTATATGGAAATGCTTGCTGTTAAGTAATGGTTTATAGTATACTTCGCTGGTTTAATCTTCACCCTTTAGCCTTCATCACTGGGGATCTTTAAGGTCCCAGAGCAAGTGTCTGAAATGCACGTCCTTTGCTTTGCAATCAGGGTAGCCCGAGTCCACAGTCAGACATTAATGGCACCATAACTCAATCCCCACAGAGCCCAGTTCACCTACATGTCATGTGCATCCTGGCTGAGACAAGGGCTCTGTAGAAGATGATATGTGATCCTGTAATTAAAGACATTGCAAAAAATCAGACTGCACAAGCAATGTCTGTTCTGGTCTTTTTCAACCTTTGAATAGACTTTGCAAGATTAATATTCCTTAAAAAGTCTAAGATTTGGGCTGGTTGGGTTTTTTAAAACCTAAAAATAAGCAGATAAAACACCCATAGGAAAAAGCAGCCCTTTTCCCAGAATAATACTGGATTCTGATCTGGGRTCAATTAAGCAGGGTCCAGACTGCTGGCTGTGTAATTTGTATCATCTAATAAAAGAGCCTGTWGCAACTGTGAGACCTTGGTGGCTGTTTAGGCAGCTGGTAACCAGAATGGGATAGTGCAGTGTGTTTTGCCATACCTTGCTCAGATGATTCCTCTGGGCTCAATTTCTCATTTTGGAAATGAGTATTCTGTAGGCAATCCTCACTACACAAATGGCACATCTCCATTGCTGTTCTCCTATCCAGGGGTCATGGAACATGGCTCCTGTTCTTCACCTCACTGTCCTTCCTCCACCCTTCCTCCCTGCCTCTCTTCCCAGCCCCAGCTCTCATCCCTGGGTGTAGATCTTCACCTGGTCTGAGATTCCCTTCTGTGAAGGAGGAAYGGGAGCTCACTCTGTGCCAGGGACTGCCTCTTGCACTCCTTGTGGGTGCAAATCTCGTAATGATCCCAGAGGTAACACTGCTTTGAGAAAAAGTTYTGTTAGATCATGTAGAGGACCTGTAGTGAAAAACTCAATGAAAATGGACTCTACAGTCCATCCAAAGCTGCTGAACTCTATCAGAATCTTTGTCAACTCTGCACAGTCCTTATAAAATCAAAATTTCCCAGTGTTTTTTATGACACTGAAAGTTTTCTTGGGGATAGAAAAAGACAGCAGAACAACTCAACTCAAATGTATTTCAAACCTTCACTCTGAAGTACATGAAAGAGACTAGAGATTGACAGTAAAATGATTTTAAAAATATTTTTTTAAGTAGGGAAAATGTGTGTTTCCATGATTTTGTTCTTGGAAACTGTCAAATCCTTAGCAGAAATGTACCCCAATACTTTCATGGGACAAATGTATAATGTATATCTGAAAAAGCAAAACCATAATAAGCTATATCTGAATGACTCATTTAGTAATTCACTAAAAACATCTTTCAATGGGTATTTTGGCAACCTTAGACTTAATTACTATTCAGTTTCTGCCTATAAAACTTAAAGAACACTGTTATGGGTGGGTTGGTTTGCACACGACTACAGGAGCTGTATCATCACACCTGTCAGATTTACTGTACACATGTTCAAGATGTCGTTTATTTTCCCTGAACACCTAAGGCACACATGTTTACTTGTTTTTTTGTACAATTGGGTCTTCATAGCTCACTGCACTTTCACTCTATACTTTTCAAATCCTGCAATGTCTTGTTCAATCTGAATAGACAAGAACAGAACGCTGTGTTCTAAGTGGAACCCTACCAGGGAAATGTATTATTCCCATCATTATCACTGTCTTAGACATGGAGAAAACCTGCTGTGAATGTTATTCTAGGGGCTTATTTAACTTCTTAGAGTCAGGAACAGAGAGGCAYTCCCTTCCCTGTCTATACAACCAGGTTCTGTCTCTCTGTTTCATCTGAACCCACGTCTGGGTGCACAAGTTTCTAATCCTTTATTTTCAAAGAAACAATACTTCAATTATCTGATGGTTTGAGTCAATTTTGTTAGCTCAAATAAACAGTTTTGAAGTCCTATAGGGAGATTTCTTCTAGGGTTTCTGAATTTCTTAAGCAAACCCATCTGATTTGGCTATAAACATGATCCAACTTATGATTATTCATTTAATAATTTATATGGACTCTGAAACTCACTAATATTTACATATCAGTATGRTATTTATTTCTCCAAATAGCACCTAATTTATTCATAGCCATTGACGGCAAATAATTTAATTCCATTAGCTTTCCTTATTTTATTGTGTTTACACCATACTCTTGCAAAACTGTTTTAGCTCCTCAAAGACCACTGAGCATAGGGGACTTTACAGAAAACAGTCAAAAGGCTTTGCATAGCAGTGAGTAAAGAATAACTATGAAGTTCTGAGACTCTGTACTAATGATTTCAGGTGTTTAGCTAGTTATTTTGGACCAAAACTTTTTTTTTTTTTTTTTTTTTTTTTTTTTTTTTTTTTTTCAGTGCAAAAAAACCCTGAAATGCTTCCATTCCAATTCTGTCGCATTTTAGCTTCCTTTTGCTGAGTTGTACATGATTCAGCAAAATGCAGATAACCTGGCCTCTGTACTTTTCCTATTGACCCTAATTTGCAGGTGCTGTGGCAGGACAGATCCACGTTTCTCCCTCTGTGCAGCTGAAAACAAATCTTCCTTTGAATGCTGAAAGCTGATTCTCTCTCTCTTTCAGGCTCCTGAGACCTACGGTGAACTTGGCAGTCTGTGGTGGGGAGCTGATCTGTCACAACACATGAGGATAAGCCCCATCTGTGCTCCCTGAAGCCAGCAGTTTGGGAATCACTCTAAGTTTGTTACGTTTCTGCTTCCCTATCTGGGAGCTGTCCAAGATATTGTACCAATAAGTGTTGTGGGTGTGCACATTTCTGCAGTTTTCTCTCTGATTTGTGATTAGTTTAGAAAGTTTGCATTTCACACTTGCTCTCTGACAACGCATCCTGTCCTGTGCTGCTCCACCCTTATCTTCTTGGGAACAGCATTTTCTTGGGAAATTGTTTTCTTTGGGAATTGTTTCTTGGGAACAGGATTTTCTTTATCTCACAAATAGAAATGTTGTTTGAGTATTTGAAGACCCATCCTGTACTAGGTCAGGTCGTTATTGTCAGAGATAAAATGTTGGCTCTCGGAGTGATAAAACTTCCACTTAAGGATCATTTTCTCTCCTGATTTAACCTGTCTCCTTGTTTGGTCTCTTATTCTCTGTTGGTGCCTGCAAGGAAAGGTGACAGCAATATTTTTTGAACAGTTTGCAGATGGGATCTACAAAATCTACTTTATCTACTACAGTACCTGACTATTCAGTGCTCTGAAGGAAAAATTCCAATAACTCACAAGAATGCCATTGAAATACRAAACAAGTGACAAAATTCTGGGCATGGGCCACATAGTAACTTCAGATTGGGTGTCACGGTTGAAAAAATGTTACCTGTGGTTCATACTGCAGATTAGAATGAAGAAAATGCACGTGAGCACACAGGAATTTTTATTAATGTTTAGCTGAACTGCACCACTCTCCAAGACATCACAACACTTTCTAGAAACACAGTGATATTCCCTTCAGTGTTGAGCACTGAATGTATGATAAGGTGTTATGACTTTCTGGAATCACTGCAGTGAGTTGTGAATTATTCATGAAATTAAAATTCCAAACTAATTCGCGGCATCAAACAGTTCTGGCAAGTGGCATATAATGCTGGAAACAAAAATGTACACTACATATTAATCCAGAAAAACTCTCTTATCCCTTACAGTATGGACCCATACTGTTTTCCTCACCCTCAAGCATCCTGGTACTTTAAGTCTTTACAAGTGATTTTTTTTTTCACGTATCAGGATTTAGATATTGTGATTAGGTACTGTGGATAAGCTACATTATAAATGGCTTAGAAATTAGCAAACAAAAAGTCTTGGGGGGGGGGAAAAATGTAGCCAGTAGATATGCACAACTTTATTTTTCTACAAATAAAGGATGGATGTGAAGTTTTTCCTTATCTCTGTGATGAAGAAAGTGTTAGTAGTGCAATATAGGAGTAGGGCAATAATATAAACAGCCTGACCTGTGAAAAAGAATGCTTTTCATTCAARTACTTGTGTAGATTTAGTTTCAAAACTGTCAAACATAAAGAATACTGTCRTTTGGTTCAAACTGCAAATGATTTTCACTTATGCATAGTTTGCATCCAAAAGCTGGATCATTTCCAGTGGGGGGTGGGGGTGGGGTTCAGCTTTCAAGTTAAATCATTAAAACTGATCTTTTGACTTTGCAGGGACTTCCAGGCAGTTTGATGTTTTGTGAGTGTTTGCTCAAATTCAAAAATTCCCAAAGATGAAAAACAAATCTGGGAAAATGTTACGAAARCTATTCAAATATTTACACAGCCCCACTCTCCTCAAGGATATATACACTGACATTTTCAGTCCCTTCTGGATAATAAATAATACATATCTGGATCTGTTCTGCACCTGTCTTACTCAAGGGTGTTATTTGCTCCTGAGAAAGCCACTGGAGGTATATTATTGTAAAGCTGGAGCTCTGCAGTGGGGAGTTAGGTTCACTTTTTATCTAACATGTGAAAGCAAGGTATACAGATGTGTGTTTCTATGATATTGGAACTTATTCTTTATGGAAAAATGAACTGCCTTTATTCCAATTAAAACAGAACTTACATTTACACAATTACCCCATTCCCCAGTTTTCTGACCTCCCTGTGTTTTCTGACACACATCCTGAAATCACCGTTTTGCACCTCAGTGTACTTTTCCATCTAATTTTTCCTTTGTCACTCTTTTTCTCCAGAGAGATACACTTCTCTGGAGCAGTACTTGTTTATTCCACATTAGGATGCTGGAAAAACGAAGCGTGATACCTGATTTGATGACAGTGTCCTTATCAAAAGTCAGATCTATAGGAAGAGCTACAGAAGGCAAATGCCAGTTCTTGAACCTTCAACATTTGGTCTTTCAAGGGTCTTTTTACAGCAAAGTGCTCAGTTCTGAGTAGAGATGTGGAAAAAAAAGAAAAAAAAAAAAAGGCAGAATGTACCAACTGGGAAAAAAATAAAGGAACTCAGAGGGACTCACAGATTACAATGTACAGCTGCCAACTACTTCCCCTACTTCCCAGAAACCCTTTCTTTTTTTAATACAATGCATTAATGAATTCCCATGTGCTTTGACCTAGTGTATTTTGAAAGTCCCAGACTTCTGAGAATTGTTCACCCAGTCCTATCTGGGCCAGAGTCTGTGGGCTGTGGATGCTGCTRTATGAAAGGAAATTTAGATATGAAAGCACTCCTGGATTTGGGCACTGCTTGTAAAGAGAGCAAGGAAAGACAAATGAGTACCAGGAAAGACCAGGAGCTCTGATAGCACAACTGTTATGAGAAAAGGGACACTTTTAGCAGAGGGCTGTGATAAGGACACAGGGACAGTGGTCAGCACCCTGTGCAAAATGCCTGGCTTCAACAAGCTGCCCTCAGCTACCTCAGTGTTATTTACTCAATATGGAGATCTAACAGGAGAGAATTTATCAGGACAGTTAAAAACCACATCCCCAGTAACTCTGAATGATGCAGAAATATTGCATACAGGCAATCACACACAACCCAGAATGGATTTCTCCTTCTTGCAGGTCAGTTCCCATGGCTCTTTATCATCTCCTTTTGTTCTTTTCTTCTAGAAGACATTTACAACACAGCAGTTCTCACCTTTCTCTTCAACAGGAAGCCACTGGATTAAGGCTACCTGGTCCCTATTTTTCATATAGTGGGAATATGAAAATTCAAATATCTGTAAAAACTGCTGCAAAGGAAGCCTTTGAACATTTTTATGTGCTATTTCAGAGTATAACTGCAAGCAAAACCACTTCTGTTAAGCATTCAGACTATTTTGGGGAGAGCTGAAAGCCTGGTTTGAATCTTTTCACATTTTCTTGGCAACAAATATCTCCCTGCAGAAAGAAAAGTTACATGYCTATGTATGCAGTTACCGTCTTGTTGCTTCCCAGCTATTTCATCTACCTTAAATCAACAGAATTTCCCAAGTGCTTAATCTGTCTTGAGAGAATTGATATGGAGAGTGCCACTTCTGGGTTCTATAGAAATGAAAACTGTCATCACAGCAAAAGGACAAGGGAGATGTGTGCCCTGCAGTAGTTGGAGTAACCTGGCTAACATGGGCACAGCTCAGTGTGCTTTGTGGTGTGACTGGGCTCAGATGAAAATCTCATCTACACCTGGCTAGAATGCCTGATTTCACCCCTGACTGCTGGGATGAAGTGTTTCCATGAAATTGGTACCAGTGTTAGCAACTTCATCCATATCTCTAAATGCATCTTTAACTTGCAATGCAAATGTTCTTCAGGAGCAGGAGTTAGAAGGGCTACTTGTTTTTCCATTGCCATTTTCCATTGTCATTTTCCATTGCCATTTTACTTGCCATATCTCAGTGCAAGAGGAGCATCTAAAGCATCATGAACTGTAGGGGAGAGAAAGATGCATGAACAAAAAGCAACTGAAGAGTTCTTTCAGAAAACTAGGTGTCCATGTTTGCAGACAACTGTGAAAGCAGAGTTGTGAGGGAGTGCTTTTCCAGTGAGTGTGGAAAAGGTGAAAAATACATGCATCACTCTGGGGGCAAAAAAGACTTAAATAAACTGTTGGCTTGGAGTGATTTTTCCTGCATGGGACAAAAYTTACTGTATATTTCACTTTAACCTGCATCACACCTTACAGAATTGCTCTACAAGATGTTTATTTTAGTATCAGCTCCAAACATTAAYCTTGTGGATAGTGAGAAAGATACATTAAAGAAAGAAGTTTGCAAGTAGTCTTTTGTCTTTCCCCCCATATTCCTCCTATGTTTTAAACCTGGAATCCTGTTCTTGTTTAGTTGTTTGGRCTAGTCCTGAAAAAGCAACACTTTACCTCTGCTTTTTGCTAGCAAAAAAATATGCTCTCAGTAGGCCTAAACACTCTATCCAGGTTGTAGCTATGATTATGCTGCTCATGACATTCAGCAGTGTTGTTTTTCACTACAATTCAGGAGTTCAGAAATTACATTGCCAAAAATAACATCAACCAAGCAATTTTTTAGTCTGTTTCTACTACTGATTTTGCACAATTTTAGGTACCCATGGTACAGCTAAGGGCAAGAAAAACCAAAACAGTGATTTTTGTGAGAATCAAATAGTATTGCTGTTGTTTTTTTAGGAAAGGACTTGCATTTAAGAAGCATTATCACAAAGCCTCATTGATGCGATGATTAACAAAGAAATTAGATCAAGTTAGGGAGCAAAGTGAAATGAACATTTTATTAGAGTGGAGCTGCCACAACTGGATTGAAATAAATAGATCAGCATGACATTTCTGTGTAGATATAGACTAAAACGCCAGAGAAACCAGAAAAAATCAGCCAGGCAAGATGCAGGGTTGATAGCTCAAGAGGATATACCTTACTCACCCTTCCCCAATGACTTAAGGCCTCTGTAGTAATTAATGTCAGCTTCTTCTCATCCTGGTACTCAACATCTTCTCTTGCCCATAAATTTGACTTGACTTTGAAATAAATAAAAAAACTTTGTTTCAAGTCCTAGAAGGAGAATATTCAAACTTTCTTAGTGTTTCTCTCCCYGACCATCATCAGCTATTACCTTCACAATATAATCCTTAGCACCATACAATTTGTTTATTAGCTATGTCTTTATATACTGGAAAAAAAGATCTTCACAGAGAGTGTGATCAGTCCTTGAACAGGCTCCCCAGGRAAGTGGTCATGGCACRAAGCCTGGCAGAATCCAGGAAAAGAGCCTTGGACAGTTTGGACCATGCTCTCAGGCACACAGTGTGATTCGTGGGTTTTCCCTGTTCCAGGGCCAGGAGCAGGCTCAATGGTCCTCGTGGGTCCCTTCCAGCTCATTGTGTTCTATGATTCTGTGAAATAAATGTTAACCCTCATCCAACTCAAAGTGCTCAACATGTTCCTTTCTTTTCTTTCCTTTCAGGCCTTTACTTCCATTAAAGTTCAGTATAAGAAATGAACAGAACCTTCTTGGCACAAACACAGTGTTATTCACCAGCTTGTGCCAATTTAAATTCACACAAYGTGTGACATACTCTGGACAGGACTGAGCTGTTTAACAAAAAGCAGACATGGGCTACCATGATGTGTAATCTGCAGGTCCAGCTTCTGGYATCAGTCAGACTATTCCCTGGAAATTGAGCCATGCTTCAGAAGGCTATTTTTATTTACTTGGAGACATTTCAGGTGCTTAATGTGTAGGAAGCTGTTAAAACATTTCATTAAATACTTCTCTTTCCTTCTTCTCCTCATTTGTTATTGCCAAAATTTCACAGCTGGAGAAGGTTGTTTCTCTCTTTTT
>NW_026623233.1:6418403-6450734 GCF_030028575.1 Malurus melanocephalus | reverse complement strand
TCAAACATGAAGCACATACTGGTTCTCTGGCATTCCTTTGCCTGTGACCATCTGTTTGAGTGGCACTATGCCCACTCAAAAACTCCCTGCCAGTTTCAAGAGGGCATAGGTATTAACCAMATATGGATTTAGAAAGACAGCTAGWGAAATGCTGGAGATGTCATTTTAGCTGCAAGACTATTCCTCTTGTTGTTAGGCAATCCCAGACTGGGTCCTTCCAGAACAAGGCTTGGAGGCACAGTGTAAGCTCATCTTTAACTTGCCTCTTCATGCACATATATAGAAAGGTAAACAAACGTTATTAAATGGAAAATGTCTACACACTCTRTTTTCTCTGAGAGACTGGCTTGAACTTGGGAAAAACTTCTTTTCAAAAAAGCAGCCATTTAAACAAGCAAATTACTGTTTTTTTCTGTGAATATTTCTGTCTTTCTAAACAGAAGTAGCTGTTTCCCATATCCATCTGAATTTTAAATTTAATGCATTGACATTAGGCAGCTACTGTAAAAAAGGAATTGGGAGTTTTTACTTGAACAGCAATTAAGGATCACTTGGAAGTTACCTGTGGCAGAGTTGCTCAAAAAAGTCACATTCTTTGGATAACTTTGGAACATGAAAATTTTCATGACAAGTGAAACTTGATTCAGGTTGTATATGAATGTAATTACAAGTTCAACTTGGAAAAGCTGGTATCAAAATGTAGGGTGCCACTTTAGGACAAATTCAGAAGTTTAAATTTGTAAGGCTTGTACAACAAAAAGAAATATAATGATCTAGGTGTACTTGCTGCTTGGAAGAGGAACAAAACTTACTGGTGTAGCTAATACAGAAGACTTCGTTTTTGCAGATGATAAATAGGTAACAGTATTAATAAATACATTTCTTATGCCTCCATCTGTAAATAGCAGTTTACAAGTGTAGAAGGACAAAATTCCTATCCACCTGTATTTTAAACAGTTTGCAACACATGAGAAAATAACATGAACAAGCTGAAGAGCAGATTGGTAGGAGACTAGAAAGTGAAAAAGTCAGAAAGGGAGAAAAAAAATTAAAACCAGGTTGGCCACAGGACAGAATTATATGACCTCAAAGACAGAAACAAGAAATCTGAATCTGATGTGGAAAGAAAGAAGGTTATAAAAACATAGAGAAGGCAGAAGGGAAAGCAAGCTTTGCATTAGTATCGAAATTAGGCAAGTAGGCTCCTCYGTGGCACTTAACAACAGGCCATAATGAAATTATTGCAGAAGCACAAAAGTTGTGAAAGAGAACTGGAATTCCTTTCTTTTCCATTGAAGAGAAGGTATGCTTTATAAAGCTTACAAAMGAGCTGAAGGTAGAACAGGAGAGAGATTTTCATGAAGGGAAAAGCTAGTCAAAATAACAGACATATGCATACATGATGCTTCTGAAAGCTTGCCCAACCAGGAAGTTCCCAAGAGAGTGGAAAAATTTGTTTTTGTAAATCCAGATGTTCACCAAGAGATGGATATGAGTTTCCCAGTCAGCTACTGCAAAAGTAAAATTAAAAGATTAACTGAGGATTCCTCCAAGCATCAGCCAGTGCTGGGTCTGTGAGCTCTTCTCAGGAAACGTTTGCATGTGTGCCACTATTTTACAATCCCATGCTAACTCTGTGGTCATCATACCTGCTCTCACTTGAAGCTTGTAAAAACCAAGACCAACAAGACATGATCTTTACCTGCTTTTTTAACTGGCCCCTGTGTCTTCTGTAACATATTTTTTCCTCTTGGAGATTTTGGAGTAATTTCTCAAGTGCTATCTACCCTTGACATCATGCTTCTGAAAAGCTGGAGCAGCACATTATCTATGTATTTACTCAGAGGAAGACCAAAGGGACAATTCAGGCACTTGAATTGAGAGAATAATTACCTGCCCATCACAGCAGTCTGTACCTCTACAGACTCCTGTTAAGGGACTTTGCTGTGCTGGGAGCCATAGGAACAAAGAGAACAAAGAGGAGGCCTTGAAGCACAGCAGTTGCCATCTAATTGCCTCTCAAAAAATAATGTCTGTTCCAGCATTTCACCAATTACACACAGAATCACAGAATGGTAGAGGAAGGGATCTCTAGTCCCACCCAGTCCAGTGCCCACTGCTACAGCCAGTCCAGGTACAGCAGATTGCACAGGATTGTGTCCATGTGAGTTCTTGAGGATCTCCAGRGAGGGACACTCCACAGCCTCTCTGGGCAGCCTGTTCCAGTGCTCTGCCATCTTCACAGTTAAAAAGCTTTTCCTCATCTTCAGTGTGTTTCAGTTTGTGCCTGTTGCYCCTTGTCCTGTCACTGGGCACCACTGACACCAGTCTGGCCACATCCTCTTGACACTTGCCCTTAAGATACTTGAACACAGTGTCAGGATCTCCTCTCAGTGGTCTCTTCCCCGTTGCTGAAGTGGGCTCTCATTCTGAGTTTCAGTGTTTTGCTTTCCTTAATGAGKGACTGCAACCTGCACTTGTTCTTTGGGATGTGGCTTCCTTCCTCCCTCTGCTTTGCTGCAACCTGTAAAGCCCCAACATATCTTTGAGCCAAGAGGACATACATAGCCAACTCCACACCTCTGACTGTCTCCTGAGTGCAGGGAGGGTGGGAAAGGATTCCCTGTCTTACATGGAGAGGGATGATAGACAGAAGCCCTGCAAAAGCACAGTGTCTGAGTCCAAGAATAAAGGTAATAAAGAATTCTGGCAAAGCAGCAAGTACAGATGCTTAGTGCTGTACTCACAACTCTCCCACCGTACACCTTTCCCAGCAGAAAAYATTCAAAATGAATGAAACAATTAAATAACAATAAATACTGACTTCCTTTGGAAAGAACAAGTAGAAATGTCTAGAATTTGTAAGAGGTGATTAATTTTTCTTGATCTCTGAGAGAAAAACATGGAACTCTTCTGCAAGAACAGGTGCCATTAATCCAATATTATTTCTTGTTAAGATCCATTTGCCTTGACCTATCACACTYTCATAAACCTATATTGAAATATGTGTCTGTTTTAATTTCCATTGGGCATGTTTGAAAAAAGGGTTTACCAACAGAGGAAATTAACATCTGCAGCTGAGGTGGGAAAAAAAAAAAAACCAAAGACAGTATCAAAGTTAGCTTGCATAGCTTTTTCCTTTGATGGTATTTGAAAAAATTTGCAGAAAGATTTGCAATTTTTGGAAAAATTATWTCTGTGTAAAGAGTACAGAGTCAATGTGAATCCAGTGAGATCTGCCTTAGAATGATTATAAATACAAAATGATTTCTTTATAAATATGTATGCATATCAATACCTTTATCTATACATAAAYCTATGTCATAGATCATATCTACATCATAGCTCTGCATAAAAATAATTATGATTTGCATAAGTATATATTTGATTGAAATGTGCTTCTGATTTATAATTTCAATAATTTTAAATTTTCTCAAATCTTGAAAGGGGAAGTGCCCTTAATGTGAAATTTTCTCTCTGTTTTTGAAAGAAAACCTTTTCCAGATAATAATGCAAGGGAAATAAGAATCAGTTTTGTCTCTAAACTACAGATCCGTGACTTCTAAAAGCTTTGTAAATTCAATTCCCATTTGTAATTTACAAATGTTTATTCTGTGTTGAAAGTAAACTTTTAYCTTCAACTCTAGAAACAAGCTGACAAAACTTTGACAAAGACAGCAGACTATAATTATTTCMATTCATTACAATATTCCACCTGTAGCATTTAATAGTGTTACAAAAGGCAGTAGAGCTGTCCATGCCATGTGAGAGGGCCRTAACCTTCAGCAATCTTGGTCCATCAAAGGTTGGGTAAAACAGGACATATAGTTCTCTCCAAATGAGCACTCATGTGTTACACAACCATTCCTTCGTGTTTAAAAACAAACTGAGAAAAGCAGATCAAGAAGCAGTGGTTGTGCTGCGAAACAAGCATGACTGCAAAGTGCACAAGAGTTTCACAGAAGTGTTTGTGGGGGTCAGCACAGTGCTGAGCTATACCTCAGACCCTGAGATGTATTCCTAAAATCATTGTAAAATTTAAGAGAACTTGTACTCCTGTAAAAAAGCYGTCAGGGAATGGTATGTTTCTTTACTAGAAGGTGGCTGCCAAGCAGGATCACTGAGTCCTTAATCACCTTTGTATTAAAGCTGAGACACTTCAACTGAAACAGCTATTAYAGGGAATAATTATAGATCAAATTAAAAGCATTAGAACTGGCAATAAGATCAAAGCAAAGCATTCCCTGCAAGAAATGGACACGATGTTGTTCAGAACAGGTAGAAGTGAAGGTTTGCAGTGAAGATTGTGTTCCTTAAAGTGAAAGTGCTTAAAAACAGTTAAGGTGCAGCTGATAAAAGCTCACAGAGTCAGAAAACAAGGGCAAATACCTGCTTGGAATAAATTTGAGGGCGGGTGCACAATACCATCAAGAGGAAGTGATTCCATTTGGAAAAAACCCTGAAATTTTTCCAAGGAGAAAGAGCAGCAAATCCCGAGCAAACCTTGCACTCTTGATCTAAATAAAGAAAAGACAAAGGTAATTAGCAGAAAGCCATACACAGAATATCACAAAGATCATCAGTTCACAGGCTTGACTCAGACTTGTCTCAAAAGAAAAGGTATCTGATGATTCCCCACCTTGTGAGGAAAGTGGCTGGAAAAGCTGGTGGTGTGAGGAAATCAGAAGACAAGGAATATCTGGCCAAGCTGGTTGCCCTTCATGCTAGAACTGATAGTTCTAGGTCACGTACAAAGAATACTTGTTCTCTAGGACAGARTAATTGGTGATCTGTTAAGATAATGCCTCTCTCAGTTGTCCCACAAATGTGGGCATAGCTGCTTCATATTTTTGTTTCATAGATATGATAATGAGTGGACAAAGGAAAGATACCAAAATAGACAATTTGTTTGTTGTTACTGTCCAGAACACCATGCAAGTGCCTGCAAAAATCACATTTTCCTCCCAGCCTCTGAGAAGGCAAAGGGACGTGAATAACCAACACGTGCAGGTTCAGGGTACAGATCCCCTGGCAATAGCCAGGTCAGGGAGAGGAGCATTTTCAGAAAAAGACCAGAGGAGATCTGGGATTTTGAAGAGTTGTTTACCTGTGTCCTGCAAGAGGGTGAGAACACTGCCTTATTTGGTACCCACAAGCGTGTTCCCTGCTCTGTCAGGTTGTATGAACCGACTGCATCAGGTGGCGATGAATAGGTGATTTCCATTTGATTTTCAAAAGCTCTAAGTTGATGTAACAGTGGGTGCTGATTGCTGACTTTCAGGGTAGAGAACAGTAAGCACAGCCTCTGCTGATCCTGATTCATTACTTGTCAATGGCTCAGGAAATAAAGACCAGTGCATTGTGCTTGCAAGTGTTATGCCAGCACTATAATGACTGGTATCATTGAAACAGTAAAAATGTAATCAATGTATATATATSAAAACAAATTATTTCAGGGAAACAATAACTGCAGTAGCACATATCATGCTCAATACCTTAATCAATGTTATTGAGCTGAGCTAACGATAAATCAAATCTGCATAATCAATTCCCCTACTAGAAATGAAACCATTAACATTCAAATGCAAAAGTATTTATAAGATTTCTTTAGGCAATTTCTGTTTATTTGACTCTAGAATGTTCACTAGCTGGTGTTCAAAGACACTGTCCCTTTATTTATGTCTGAGTGGTATGTGAAGCAAAGTATTGTGAATGAGGTTGATTCCATAGCATTTCTTAMACATCTATGTTGCTGCTGGATAGATCTGGGTTTAAAAAAGGTTAACAATACTTCAGTATGTTTGGGGTTTCTGAGGTCAGAAGACACCATGGTGGGGTAGGCAAAATAGCTAAATAATTAACTGTGGCCTGGGTACACACAGTTAGGCACACTTTTGGGTGCTGCGTTTTTCCTCAAGCATCGTTTGTCATTTGTACTTCGCATTTCCCTGCACAAAGGGGCAGAAAGATACAGAACAGATATGGAAAGGGCTGGAATGTGGCACAGAGGTTTCTCCTCACCACAGAGCCCGAGGGCCAGGCACAAATCTGCACAGTCAGCGAGCCACTATCCACGGGAAGACTGGAGAGAGAAGGACATGACAAAGGTAGGGACAAAACCACATGGACAACAAGTTAACAAACCCTTGCACTTGCTGCTCAGCCTTTGACTTTGTAGAAAGTCTCTCTCTGTCTGATTGTACCGCTCATGGGAGCAATTAACTGCTCTAGAAATTCTGAAATTTTTCTGGTAGGGACACACACAGAAAACTGATCATCTGGTATGACCTCCAAATCTCAGGATGAAAGATGCATGAAAGTACCCRTGTCAATCTTCCTACTTACACAGCAGCCATGATTCTGATTAGGATTGTTACCCGGTACTGGGAGAGGAAACAAAAGATGAGAGACATGATTGAAGAGGGATTCCTCTGTGTGTGGTCAAATGTCTCAGGAATACGAGAGAGCTTCATATGGCTCATATATCTCTTTCCTGGAACTCCTTCTTCCTACAAAATCACCTATTTATAATGAAATTTACATGCATGAATCTAAAAGCTGTAGTCAGGTCCCGTGCAACTGTTTTCAATCAAAGCCTTTCTTTAGTAAACAAACTCCTTTTTTCCTAATCTTTGTTTTCAAAATTGCTGCACTGCCCAATTTTGATAAAGTGCTGGGTCTCTTTTAGCCAACTAAAAATTTGCTTTATAGTCTAGCAGCCATTCTTCTACTATTTTGGTAATTGATGGAGACATGAATTGTCTTTTGGACATGCCTTTATTTTTTCATTGGCCATAAAGGGAGGTTTTAGAYAGCTAAAATTTCAGCTTTTCTAAGCCATTTGACTACAAAGATAGCAGGATTCACTGAAGCATCCCCATCCTTCAGAGTTCCTAAAATAAACTGCTGGTAGATATGGTCACACCTCCAAAACTGAAGCATAAGCCTCTATGAATAAAAAAAAAGAAGCATAAGCCTCTATGAATAAAAAAAAAGGAGTTTACTTTAAAAATTACTATTGAAAACATTTATTTTCAAGACAAACTTTAGCTAACAGAAAAATTTTTTAAAAAAGAAAACGGATATTTTCTTTGCAACAAATAAAGCTTAGGGATGTTTTAATTTCTTCACTTTTAGAAGAAATAAAGCAATAAAATGAAAAGATTAACTGGAGGAAAGGAAGTGAGCCTTAGTGTGTTTTAACTTTTGTAGAAGTTAAGACAAATTCAACACCAGTAAAAAATCAGAAAGTTTGAAGCCTAGCCTCGAATTATAGATAAGAGTGACCTGCAGCAGGCAGCTCTGGATAGCAGCAGCAGGAGCTGCACTCTGTTCCTTGAATTTATAGGCTGCAGCAGCTTTGACGCATAGGCAGGTAGGTGGTCTGAGTGTGACTCCTGCAGCCTTCCTGGATGCCATCCATATCTGCACTGCTGTTTGCTCCCAGCTGCATTTGACCTAGCACACTCTGTGCTTTTCAATCTTCCCTGTAGAAAAGAGCAAAGAAAAGTAGATGCATATATTAACTCAGGGTTGTAACACAATCCAAGCCAAGGGACAGCTCTCAGGAAAAGAACATTACCATTTCTCTTGTCTTTTGCTAAAGGACAAGACAAACAAGGGGTAGGTCCAGCTCTACCTGAGCAGGGTACAAGGATGGAAAAGCCTGGTATTGCAAAACAAAATCAGCTCTCTGGAGAACAGAACCAGGTAACATGCAGGTACACATGTGGATTCTCTCTCTCAGCTCCTTCCCCCYACATCCCCCACCTGACTGCATATTGCTTTGGCCTCGCTCCAGCTGCAGCAGAAGAGAGAAGAAACAAAGGACTCCCAAATAAGCCTGGACCTCCTGGTAAGTCCATATCTGCTGAAATTTGGACAAATTCTCCTGAATTTCATGTRCTCCTTGAGCTCTGAGGCTTCAGACACATGCAGGAAGTGCCAGGCAGGTAGGGCGATCGATGCTGCTGTTGACAAGCATTCAGCTTCTCCCCTGTAAATGTCCCTGTCACAGCTGAGCTGTTCTTTGTCAGACAGTTGTCTGTGAGGAATGCTCTTGSTCAGAAGCAATCCAGCTTGGATAACCAAAGAATCTGAGTTTAGGCAAAAAAAACTGATGTGGGAAGAAAGAAAAATTTAAATAGAAACCCTCAAAATATTTCTGTTTCCATGTAAGTAACCTTTGGCAACAAAATAAAATAGGGGAGAAAGTATGGAAAATACATACAATGATGAATTACAGAAGAATGCATTAACGTAAGTGTTTCTGGAGACAGAAAAAATCCCTTGGGAGCAAATGGCAGAAAAAAGGCTACATAATTTAGCCATATCTGAGTGCTTGCACTGTGGAGTTACAAATGCTTCCACCTGCCTGCCACTGAACAGCCCTTCTGCCCTCCTCATTCAGTATTATAGTCATTAAATGACACTTGGGGTATAGTTCAGCTCTTTACTGAATGAAGTAAATTTACAGAATTTACAGAAATTTACAGAGTSCTGGAGCACAGGCCTTGTGAGCAGTCAGGGAGCTTAATTGTCATCTCACCCTCTGACCCTGGTTTGGACCATTCCAGACAATTGTCCCAAGGCAATAGTCACAGTGTGCTCCTAGCGCTGCTCAAAAAATCCATTATGGATCAGTCTGTCCCTCAACACCATCCCAGAAGTCTCCAGCAGCCATTTGCTCYATCCCACCCTGAGTCAAGCAACACCTGCCCTGAGCTCCAGCCACCCTGGCAGACTGCAGCAGAGCCCTCACACCATTTAAAAATCTTGGAATAATAGACACATTTAGAAGAACATTTATGCCTTAGGGTCCCAAAGACACCACTGAGGAGCCAGAAGGGACACTGGGCCTGTTCCTGCACTGCTTTGAGGAGGTCAGTCTGAAATGCAGAGAGAAAGCCTTACCCAGCAGGGCATGGGTCAGTCCAGGACTTCTGATTTCAGTGCTGTGGATTTCTCCACTTGGCACCATCAACACACTCACAGAAAATAAACTACCATTCCTTTCTTTCCACCCTGAAGTCCTTTATTGACTCTGATGTGTCCATCAAAAGGGTGATTTATCCAAGTCCTGTCAGCAGAGGGGACAAGCCATYAGCTGGCTGAATTAAGTGAAGCTAACACTGCAGATTGGCAGCGCATCCCTGACTATTGAAGGGGGTTGAGTGTTTGCTTTGGTCAGTTCTGCTCTCTCCAGRTGAATCCCTCAGGCTCTGCTGGAATGCTGAAGTGCTGTCCCAGTTCAGGTCCAAGGGCACAAAGGGTTCAGCTGCTTCTGGGATGCTGAGGCATTTCACCTCCATCACTACTGAAACCAGTAGACACTGAAATCAGATATCATTCTGAAAARTCAAGCCTGCTTGCTGGTGAGTGTAGCTGCACTTCTTTTAACATATCAACCTCCTACATAATATCCTCCTCCAAGTTAAATTGCAGAAAGTACTGGAAAATTGCTATTTGCCAGGTTTTTGCTAGCTCAGAAATAAGAATACATTAAAAATAAGCTCTTTCCAGGAAAGATTTCACCMATTTTCTGGCTTTAGTTTGTTTTTGTAGGGTTTTGTTTGCTTTTGGTTCTTTCTTGTTTGGTTTTTGTTTTGTTKTTTTTATTTTAATGGTCACAGACTGGACAACATGACCTAGGATATTATTTTGCCCTTTTGCATTGCTGTTTGTATGGTTGGTTCCTGCAAAATGCACCATGAGAAAATGAGGAAATCATCTCTCACGTTACTGTTACCCTGCTGCACTCACAGATGTCCAATTACAGATGTGCATCCCCTCTGTACTCTCTCTTCAAAAAACATCCCAAGCCTTTCTGTTGCTGTTACACTTCTTTCTAAACAGTGCAGCATCAAGAAACACGTCAGTAGAAGCTTTGACAAAAGATTTCACTGTAGTCAGCTGTGAAGGTTGTTACTGTGAGACGAGTTAGTGACAGCTCTCTAGCAAGTGTGCCTTCAGGTTTGTTGGTGCCAAAAGTGTTGGGAAGTGAGAAAACTGGTTAAATGCACTCATATATTCCTTCTGTGCCAGGCTTTACATTCTGCCTTAGTTTAGTAATCAACAATTTCCTGCAGTATTTCACTCATTTCACTCATTTGGAGGATTTCAATAATTTCACTCATTTGGAGGATTTCAAAAGGACTTTGCAACTTTGTGGCCAAATTGACATGTTTCAGGAGGAACAGAAATATGTACCAAAAAAAAATGAAAGAGGAGTGCTAATCTATTTAGGTAGTTCAAATCTCTTTTGATATTCAAGTTCCTTCAAGATGATCTCATTATATCTTCCCGAAATACGTTTTAAAAAATTCAGTGTAACACAAGAAAGTAATTTTTGGTGTCTCTCTCTATTTATCCACCAAAATCAACAAAATTTTTCATAATCTTTAGAAGCGGGGGTTGTTAATTTATTATTTTGCCATTAATATAAAATCCCACCTATATCTAGGTCGGAACACTTTATTTCTTGTACAAAAAAAAACAAAACAAAAAAGACTAAAGCAAGGAGATGTGGAGTTCTTCAGTCTAAGTATCCATGCATACACATGTTCTGATACCTGTTCTGCTCATGTAATTCAGAGTAATTTAATACATTAATGAGAAAGGCAAGAATTTGCCCTGTGCCATGTTGATTCTTTGTCTGCTTGTGTTTGAAGCCTCATATAAAAGTTCAATGCTGCTTTTAGCACCCACAGACCCCAATGAATTGTCTGTCCACACCAGGTCTGAGTCTGGAAATCACAATCAGTTTTTATTGGGCTCTTGACAGTGCATTTCAGTGATCCTGCTGGTTGCTACGAGCACTAACGCATACGGTAGACACATTCCAAACCACATGTTCTCTATTTACTGTACAGCACAAAATATGCAGTCCAGGAGTGTACAATATAGATAATTTAAGCCACATGTAGCTCAGTGAATGTAAAGCTTGGAGTATTTGATCTCAAAACCCAATTAGAGTAGTTTGTTTTCTTTGATGTGAGTGGAATGTTGTAGTATACACATTATAAAACTGACTTCTAAAAATTATTGGCATAATAAACACTAATAATGCRGATATTTTCTCTTGAGTTCCAAAAAAAGAAACTGCACATAAGAATTGCTACAGGTTATGGGGGGTTCTTCTGAAATGACCTGTAGAATGAACATAGTTCTCATAGAATCCCTCAAAGAGGGAAACTGATGGGAAACATTAAGGCATGAGTATTCMCAGCACCAACACCTTTGGAGTTCCCCGGGAATTCCTCTGTGACTGTTGGGATATCCAGTCTGTATTTTTACTTTTTAATATACTTCACAGGAAACCGGATTCCGAGCCTGTACTCATATGGAGCAATAAGCAGCTTGACTCCGAGGATGTTTACAAGAGCGAGAAACAGAGGCAGGCAGGTGGCTTAGGTGGACCCAAGAATCTGCATCACTCAGAAGTCTAGTTTTGGGGATTGAACCATAAGATTATTCTACCTAAAAGAGGAGAAAATCTTCTTTTGGTTCTCAAACAACAAGCTTGAGTTGCCAAAGTATCTCACAGAAACCACTGAAGAAAGGTGGAACTCAACTCCTGCTGTACCAAGGAAACTTTCAGGGCTGCTCCTGGTGATGCAGTAGCCCAAGGTCAGAGAAGAGATGACAACCTCCTTGCCAGACCCTAAAGACATCCTGCTAGCTAGGTGAGCTGCAGAAGATTGAGTAGAGCTGCTGTTAAAGACCTAATAGGAACCACCAATTTTTCAGTCTATGTAGATTTTTTTTCTGCAGTTTCACTCTTATTAAAAAAAAAAAAAAAAGAAAAAAGAGAAAAAGGACACCAGGTGATTCAGGTGATTCCCTTTTTTTTGGTTGCTTTTGGTTTTGGTTTGGTTTTTCTTTTTCTTGTAACTAGGAATGGCTTCCCTCAAAAGACGCCCAAAAACCTAATGTACATAACTCTAGATGAAGCTGCCTGGGTAGCATAGATATAACAGAGATGCAGATCTGCTTAAAGTAGTGYCATAAAAATGGTGACTGTTAAATGCAACAGCCTCCACAATTTTTGGGGGGCTGTCTTATGTAGAGAAGGATTTACAAATCCATGCGGTAGCTAGCACTCTTTGTATTTTTTTTTATAGATGATTCATATACTACTTATGTACCCATGATAACTATATTATAAAAATGGTTTGTGTATATGCTTGGCACTTACAAATTGTAATGGAGAAAAGATGATTAATTGCACAGCAGAACTCTTTGACAATTTGCTGAACCTGTGCATCACTGACATAAATCTTTCTCCCAAGTGCCTTGACTATCATTAACTTGAAAAATCAGCCAAGCAAAAACCTTTATGAGTGGGTTCATGGAAATAGAGAGACATATTTTGTAGCTATGGTATGCAGCAGACATGTGGGAGCTGGAGAATACCTGAAGCAGGATAATGTCTTGCATATTTTATAGTAATCCTTCATTTCTTATGGCTGTTATTTACCTGGACCCTCACATTTTATTTATCAAGTCTTGTTTTGCTGGGCTGTGGTGGTCTGCTATGGGGATTTTTTTTCCTCTCATTGGTAAACACCCTCAAWTAAAGGAGATGAATTAATTTCCTTCTGTGGTCTCAGAGTCCCGTGCTTTCTCTGCTGCTCCTCAGGAATTCAGCATCCACAAGCTGCATTCACTTAGCTACACTTCCATCTGAATAGCAAATGCTAATTGCATTTGTTTCCAGCCTTTTCCTCTTGAGATCCTCTGTTACAAAGAGGTTGGGAACCTTCAGCCCGAGCCTTGAAATATACATTCAAGAGAGCTGAAGRGTTCTTGGTTTATGTTTTAAATCTCTGTGAGTGCTGGAATAGAAGTCATTCTCTGAAAAATGGCCAATTTGATAAAGGTTGCCTTAGTATTGAAAACCTGATTTTGTAGTTGGATAGATTTGTCTGGGCCAAACCTGTCTGAAATGAAAAGGACATTTGACATTGATAATCTGTGTATGCAAATGGACCAATTTGAGTGTGCTAAAATATATTAATAGTTCAGGTGAAAATATCTATCAGTAATTACAGCCATTTGTAGAGACTCACATAATACATTCATTGTATTTCTTCTTGTTTTTATGTTCATACACAAGGACAMCAGAATCACCTAAATCTTGTTTAATTTCTGTTTTTACATACYCTCCTGAGCCACCTTACTTGAGAACAGGAAATAATTTTTGCTAGAAATTAAATTGTTTGCTGATATGTAGAACAGAAATTACAATATGTTCAAGCTGTTCAAGTATTTCAAGAAAATAGTGACTTTTTTWAAAGGCCTACAATTAACTTTTTTTAACCCTAATCTGCTTGAATTGAAAAGTCAAAATTAGGAGCTAAATCTATTGACACTTGTCCATTATTTTTAAAATTTTTATACAGCTCCACTAATGCTTTTCTGTAACACCATTTCTCTTTCTTATGATCAGATCAGTTTCTTGAGCTAAGATTACTCAGTACTTCAGCTGCTTGTGGAAGGCAAACATTTTGCACAAAGATCAATTCAAGTCTATTAAAATATCTACACATGTAGGTGGAAAAACTGATTTTTTTTTTTTTTTTTCATATAAATCCCCTGGATTCAAGACCAGTTACTTCCAGGGTGAGAGGAGACTGTCATCTACAACAGCGAGCATGTGTGACTAGTACAGGACATCAATCTGCTCTTGCCAAGGCTTAAGAATATCAGTGTTTTCAGACAGCATCCTTCYATCATGAACATAGCTTATTAAAACCAGAGCGACTTCTGTGTCTGGGTGTTAGAGGGTTCACTCACTTCTCATGTACACTGAGCATCTGAGATTTACATCCTTTCATGTTGACTGRCATATCATGAGCAGAAACCTGGTAAAGGTGCTGGGTATCATTTTTGTAATATAGAACATTGAGTTATTAGGAGTATCTGATGGAAAAGATATCATTACTTCAATGAATTTCACTTTATATTAAAAGAGAAATTAATGACATGATTTTATTCTTTTTTTCTGAAGCATATTTCCTGCCGCTGGGAATTAGGTTTAAAAAATCAAACACAGAGGAAAAGCATAGGGAACATGAACACATTTCCATTATTTCCACTGAAATAATCTGTAAAATTAAAAAGTTCAGGTTACTGTGGCACTTTATCATCAGAAGTAGTCATGCATCACAATTTTCTTAGTGTAGATGTGTTTGATTTTTTGGTAAAGATTCAGGTAGCAATTGTGTGCTCGTTTTTTTAAAAAAAAAATCTGATCACAATCTACAAACAAACATTTACTGCAGTATTCATCCAGTTCCACTTGTGAATTGCTGGTTTGCAATCAGTAATAGTCTGATTTTATAGTGAGAGGGCCCTTTGTGTGGAAGTGCAGATGTAAAGCCTCCCATGAGCACTAGCCTCCTAAACTTAGCACTAGCCAGAACCTATAATTTCCAAAGCTTTGCTTTGCTTTCCACCCATTTTCTTACACTACACATTAGGACCTCTTTCCATTTTGTGATGCATAAATAATGATGTGAATGGTTATCTCACCATCCAGGTATTGGACTCACCACAAGATAGATTCAGCAACTTGCCAGTGCTGCTTTACTAAAGCTGAATACAAAAAGTCARCATTCACCTCTATGTTTATAAGCCTTAGGAAAAAAACAGGAAGAGAGAAAAAAATTGCATGGAGAATAGAGAAAGAATGAGCCTGATGAAAATGCCCACATGCATAAAAATTTCTGCAGCATCTGTTTTTTGGGGTTTAAAAGGCAATGAACATAATCTTGAATATTCAAGAAAGTCTATTAAAAGCAATTGTTTTTAGAAAGCACCTAGGACTTAAGAATGACTTCAAATAGATGGATTTGGAGGAGCAGAATTCAAGTGAGGTGGCAAATTTTCAGGCTGTAGAAATAGGGAATTTCTGAAGAGAACTAGCTAAACATATACTGAAATCAGACTTTTAATAGAATGTAAGTGAAAAAAGGATGTAATGAAGAAAAAGGCTAGAGTTTTACTTTCCATAATAAAAATCTCCCTTGCAGAATCATTTGTTGCACATATGCACACACTAATATATATATATATATATATATATATATATATATATATATATATATATATATATATATATATATATATATACATCATAAGCCCTTGTTTGACAAGAATATATTGGCCTCTTGAAGAGTGAATAATATAAAAGTCATTTACACTATTGAAGTCCTTTAAGACTTCAGGAAAGCAAATGCCTGAGCAAATTAGATGAATAAAAAGACAGAAGAGAACCCTGTTCTTTTGATCTACAATGCAATTTATTGATGGAGAAGCATGTGGTAATGACACAAAGCAGTTTGTTTCAATACAGTCGATTCACAGTGCACACTTTTAACATAGATAACTGGAAATAGATGCTTTTACTGGTTTCTGTACAAATTTCAGTAAACAGGTGGAAGAAGGAAACAAAAGGGTGTTGCATGTTTAAACTCATTATCTTCGAGTGCCATGGTCTGCAATCACCATTGCTACCCCAAACAGGAACTACACTTTAGCTGATTTTCTGTCTGTTTTTATGATCCCCCTGCAGGGATCCCCAACATATCTTTGCCAGCTGGGGATCATGCTTGGCTTTGTCATGGCTGAGGCATGGTGTGCCAATTCCAGCTCTGTCAATTCTCTGTGAAACTCTCAAACACTTCCAGTGCATGCTCCTGTACACCAGGTACAAAGGGTCTAATGGCCCCGGTAAATGATTAATCCTCATCTTTCGTAAATAAAAATGTTCTGTATTTTTAGTAAAAAGACCTGTAAAACGCAAAGGTAGTACGGTCAAAAGGCTTCTGAACCCTTCGAACTTTGTCATCTTGGGTGTGGTATTTCCTGTCTCCGCCCAGTGCCCTCATGTGCGAAATGGAGGTAATAATACTTAACACAATTAGTTAACGCTTCCTCAGTGTTGTGAGCGTGGCAATATCTGTGTCGGTTCTTATCTGGTACTGATAGGCTGCAATTAAATAGCCCTTACTACGCAAAAGCTTTTTCTGTTTACTACAAACTTGATACCTGGAGAATAAAAAGCAGCCCTGACGGGAACAGCCTGCAGTTCCAGGGAGTGACCTGGGAGGCAGAGCAAGAAACTTTGAACTATTTGAATAACCTACATCTGATAGTGGGCTTAAAATAATGCCTTGAAACTTGGCCAGTCACTTCTTTATTTTTTTTTCACTTTTCTGAATTTTAATTACTTAAATAAAAGCAGTCTCACTTCCAACTCCCTCCCACATTCTCCCAATGGGTGCATTGCCATCGTTTCCTGATCTTTCTGCTTATCACTGCTGCATTCCCAACCCCTCTTCTCACCCCTTTTCCTTTCTTTCTCTCTCCATGCTGGTTCCTTCAAAGGGAAGCTGCTGCTGCTCCTCAGGTTCCAGTGGGTTGTACTCWCTGAGTTCTCTGTCTCAGTCTCCTTTCTCTGAGTGTTGCCTGTTTCTGCTGCCTGAGGCATGGACATTCCCCTGGTTTATACTGCAGTATTGATAACCAGGCATTCTGCAGCTCAGCTATGTGGTGGATTTTTGGATTGAGGTGTTCAAGGCATTCCCAGTGGCCTGTTCATAGCCACACCTTGATCTCTTCCTAGACCAGTTGTCCATAATTTGGGTTCGCACACACATATCTGAGTTTTTCATGCTTGGAATGTAATTTTGTTTCTTTCATGGGAAACAGCTCACAGATGGAGAAGTATCTCCATCCTGTTTGGTTTTCCATTTGCAAAGGCCCCGCAAACTCAGGTCAAATAAAACCATTAATTAGGAGATTACTGSAACAGAGAGAAAACATGGAAGAGAATGAAAGTGGAGATCATTAGGACTGTTTCCTTGAAATAGTGTCAATTATGACAGAGCTCAGAATCTTGTTTTTTCTTTATAAAGTTTCAAGAAAACTAAATTTAGTGCCAATGAAAACTGCTGCTTTGGCAATAAGTTATGCCATTCAGTGGCTAACACCCTCAGCTAGGTATAAACCAGTAATCCAGCTGTCAAAGATACATCARCCTTTCCTCAGCAATCATTCCTTCCAAACCCTTTTGTTGATTCAGGCTTAGGGTGCTTGCCTGGGAACTAGTGAATAAATATTCCTTGCCAGAACAATATCTGGAAAGAGAGGTGTTTCAATTTCATAATTAAACGAGAAAGCTGAAAAAGCTTAACTGAAAGATAAATTACTTCACTCTTTGTGAAGGAGAGGTTTCTAGAATGAATTATTCAGTACTAACAATGTAGACTTTGAAAACAGGATGATTTCCACAAATGTCACGCCTATCTCCCCAAACAGAAAAACACATGTGTAGATGCAGATGTACAACCATGCATGCAAGCACGTATGTACATGTTTTTTGTAAAGATAATTAATATATCACATATTTTGGCCCTCTAAAAAATGAAGTGGTCATTCTTAAGTGAATAACAAAAGAGAGAAACTCCAAAACATTCAGTGAAATTCTGTGTAATCTTAACATGGCTTTTAACATTTGCTTGGTGTTTTCTTATGTTCCTATGCATTACTATTTCCCAAGATTACTGTGTATGAATATACTAAATTTAAATGAATTTCATTTGACATTAAATATATAAATAAAATTGCACAAAATAGTTGTAAAGTCAAAATTATTTCCTCTGGTTCTAAAACAGAATGACATCCTTATGTAGAATCATGTAAAACCAGCATGATCAGTTTTAATTTAAAATCAAGATGACCAAGTGTTTCATTTTGTCAACTTCACTTGCTTTTTCCCTGACAAAAATAAAGCCACACCAGTCTGTCCTAGGACACAGTATGGTCTGCTTTGCATTTCCCAACTCCCTCTTATAACAATGTCAGACAAAGCTRACAGTCCCCTTCCCCTTCTTTCCCTTGACAATTTGACCTTATTTGTAGGAATACAAGTGGAAAGATACCCTGACAAGCAGGCAGATAAATTCTTGTGTACTGTCAGGTGCTTGCAGAGTGAACAGCAAGGCTGGGAGAGATGTGTGATGCCTCAGGCAATGAAGAAGTTAGATGTTCCCCCAGTGGAAAGATGGTGAGAGGAGCAAATAGGCACATGTGGGATTGGTTAAGTCACTTAAAGGTGGTGGGTGATGTTGAGAAAGGGTTTCTTAGGGAAGGGAAAAGGTTAAGCAGCTGAAAGAAATTTTTAACAGTGGAGGAAATAACAGGGAAAGAGATCTGAGGCAAGAAGTGAAAGACGATGGTGGTGGGTGAGAAGCAGTGTGACAAATGAAGCAAGAGCAGAATGAAAAAAGTTGTGAGCTGTTTGATGCAGTTTCCTTACTGAACCTTTCTTAGTTCTCTGTAAATTTTAGCAGCATCTTGCCATAAAATCAGATGCAAAACATAAAGCTGAGCTCTGTAGCATGCTCTATGCTCTGGACCCAAACATCCCCTGATGTGAGGGCAGGCATTGTTTTAGAATCTTCAGTTGGATGCACAGACTTTTCTACTCTTATTATTTTAATTGTCTTATTTTCTTTTGTAGCTGGGTGATTGAGAAAGGCCTTAAGAAGAAGTTTGTCTCATCCATTACCAATCTGTCTGACATAAGGTATTTCTTCTGGATTCAGATCCTTACTTACCTCTGGGTCCTGAGCAAATGATTTACCCTTTTATGTCCTGGCTTCCACATATTTTGAAATATGTTAATTATACTTGCCTACCTCATGGGAAGGTTGCAAGGAATAGCTTGCACAGAGCTTTGAGAATGCTAAGTATGGTAGTTATTTTCTTTTCATGGAATAAAAGCAAAGCAGAAACAAAGCAGCTTCCTTGCTGCAATCCCACACTTGAAACCACCACCCATCAACACAGAGTGAGTCACAAGCACCATGAGCCAAGGGGATGGTGTTTATTCCTGCAGGTTTGTTTGCACAGGGAGAACGATCTTTGCTTCCCAGTACACCTGGTGAGGGTGGATAGGAGAGAAGTGGCCRTGTCCCGGGGTGTGGCCATGGCTGATGGGAAACCCATTCTGCATCCGGTCTGCACTGGGGAGCAGGGCTGAGCAGGAAAATGAACCATGGCAAATGCTAGGAGACAGCTGCATTAATTCCACCTGGAAACTACCTTCAGTGAGCTGTGCTGAGTGAGGTTCAAGAGTCAAAAAAAAAAAAAAAAAGATTTTTTAATTTTTGAAAAGTAAATAATTAGAATTGAAAGATGTTGTGGCTCAACTACTATACATGTGTGTATTGGCAGACTAGAGTAGACATCACAGATCCCAGATTAACATTAATAAACTAGATGAGAATTTTCCAAATATTTTCCAAATATGATACAGCCCTGCCARTCATGGTCTGGGCAAGCCTTGTGACTGCATTCCATCAGGGCCAGGAGCAGTGGCAGTRGGGCAGAGGCTGTTGCTGAAAAATGTGCTTCTGCCGGGAATGGTGTCTGGGGCAAGGTGTCTGATCGCTGTGGCAGCCTCATCTCTGTGCACTGGCTGTTTTTGCTGGGCTGCCACCAAGTCTCAGATCATGATCCCTCCTTATACTCTCCCACCCACCACCAGATACTTGGCCTTGGTTCATCAGCTTCCTCTGTACCTGCCCACCTCAGAAACTGAGCCCTCAACCTGCTGTAATGAGCTCTGTGCAGCTCATAAGAATAATTTATTCAGCTATGTAATGAGCTTCCTTATCCCTTAATACACCATTCCTTTCCCTCTTTTGCCCAACTTCTGAGAACTGAGATGGTGCCAGAGTGTGGTGTGACCTTGGCTCAAGCACACACTGGGGAGCAAATATTCATCAAGACAGTGCTATTGTAGCTCCTCCAAACCCATACCCAGACACACAGGTGAGAATCTGTGCATGCATCTCTGTATCTGGCAGTCAGAGTTTCCAGACTGGCTCATGTCTCCAGGAAGCTCCCCCTATATCCTTTATAATCATTCCTAATACTTTGATTCAAAGACTCAAAATTCCTTTAGAACTTACTAATTTTTAATGACAACTTGATTATGCCTGGCACAGTAAAAGTGGTCATTGTACTTMACCTCATTAACATGTAGTTAGAATAAGTTTTTGCTTTGTTCTTAATTTATAGCAAAAGAAAGTTTCTGCCTCCAGGTGGAGAATTATCCCATTATCTATGGTATACCAAATTTTCCACATAAAACCACATTTCCCATGCTATTTTTACTCTTTTCCAGTACAACACAGGTGAGTTATAAGGCCTAGTCACTCTTTATTAGATCTAAATCAATGTGATTGCCTTGAAAAGCAAGGCTCTATTTGCTACCTGGAGCTTCATGCACTACAGTTTTCTTAATCAACAGACAAAGAGGCCTTTTTAATGTAGACCAGAAAATACAATGGATCCTAAGAGAAGGCCATGATATTTTCCTAAAAAGTACAAAGCCAGTAGAAGTGTAATGAGTGTCTTTTGAAAATTTGAGTCTTAAATGAGTTTTATTTTTATGCTGTCTCACTGCAGTCATAGAAATACACTCTCACAGCCTGTGGTGCCTTCATTGTGATGTTACACTAGCTAATAGTATGACTCTAAAGTAAGTTCAGCATCAGCCTTGTCCTATACCAGCTGCATATTTATAAATATGATTTTACTTGAAAATTAGTTAAAAGAATTGCTAATTATAATTATTAAAGATCTGGGCTYTATGACATGCAATATATTCATTCCCAAGAGAAAATAAGTAGCCCTAGGGAAACTAGGAAATCTTAGAGTTCTAGGAAGAGAAATTATTCTTCTGAGTACTATTTTCTTGCTCCGTTCTGAGAATGAGAAGTAAATGATAAAACATTTATGTGCTGCTTAATGGACCATGTGCTGTCACTAGAAAAACACTCATGGCTCTAAAAAAGGGGAGAACTAGTGCATTGAAAATGGATTCTCTTTCACACTTGCCATTTCAAAAAGGACAGTGCTTTCCAATTACAGTTTGCACTACAAAGCATGCAAATTCACAAATGAATAGTGAAAAGAAAGCCCAGGCAGTGTGCTGCTTTGCAGCCTATGTTGAAGGAAGGTAAGAAGAAAGACACTCCAGGCAGCCAATTCAATGGAAGCTGTACAGACAATGGCAAAAGGGGGAAATAATAGTAGTGCTCCCCTAGTYTGGGGAAATATGCATGCAAGAGGAAAGAGAGAAATAATAATAGGATCCATATTATGCATAAGAAAAGAGAATTTTGTGTAGGCTGCACAACCAAAGGACATTTGGTTGTGATTAGCTGCTACTTGGTGTCAGCAAATGACTGCTGGCTTCATAAGATGGGGTTTTGGTTTAATCTCTTTTTGTATCAAGGTTGTTCACTGCAKTCTACAGAAGCAAGTTGTCCTGAATTAAAATCCCTACGTGTGCTGTCGTGAGGAGAGGACATTCACTGGAAATCTCCAGATCAGCRTCACATTCCCTTTCAGCAATGTTTTGACCATTTTGTCCCTTGTCACTGTGACTGATGACCAAAACCCCATGGAGAAAGGATAATTTGCATTAGTCCATTTGCAAAAAGGAAATGTTAGCTTATCAGATGGAGTAAAAAGAAACCCACTGAAGAACAGCACCCCCAAACAGTCCCCCCAGACTATATTGGWAGTGAAAAGAACTGCAGTAACTGAAGAAAACCATCTGACTTTTTAATTCTGCCTATGCTGTACATGAGGATAAACGTATTCATTAGTTGAATAAGATGCTTTGCAATTTAAAAGCACATTCTCATTCAATAGGTGRCCATCAATCTTCAGCAAAGCAGAAAAAGTGACATCTCTGGTCTTCCAAAGACTAGTTGTTTTCCATGAAGAATATATCATTTACCAGGTGGTATTTTTTAGTGTTCTCTGTCTGGACACAGCTGTTCCATGTCAAGTCGGTGATGGGTAACACATTTTTTAAAAAGCCYATTAACACAGTTGTCAGTTGGGTGAGGATGGCTGTGTACTATTGTCTGCCAAGTCTCTCCCCTCCCGCCCAATTAACTTCCTTATTGAGATGACGGAAATAAAAATACAGAATAATTATGCAAAACACGTTTTAGTATTTACCTGGAAGCATCAGGGCAGCATGTTCTCTGAGATGGATGCAGTCCTAGAAACTAATTAAAATAGTTAAATAAGCACTGTCTCACACAAAGGTGAGACAGAGGAAAGCCAGCCTTACAGAGGAATTGTGTGCCCTGGAACAGATGAGTTTTTTGAAAACAGGTGGGAGGCAGAGGGTTATTTAGAGGTAATCTTCACCAGTTCTCAGGAACACTGTTTAAACAATGTTAGCAACCTTCATTTGGAACAGTGTCAAACACAACAGGAAACAGGAGGACAAAAGTGGTTTACATATTTAATGTTTATTGACTTTTTTTTATGGGGTGGATTTTGAAGTTGAACTGCTTCAAGATGAGCTTACAGCTTTGAAAGAATTACTCAAGAACCCCACTTGTAGCACTGTAGCCACCTGCTTCTATCTGTGAGGCTGTGAACCCCTTATTTTAAGCAAACAAATGTCTTCAAAGCAGCTTCATTTGAAACTGAGACGCCATAGATGGAGCTGATGCAGTAATGAGCAGATTTTTCGTAAACAAACCTGTTTACCCACAAGTCTGSCTGGAAGAGATCTGAGGATCCAAGTGAATATAAAAACAAACAGCTTAGCTGTTGCTTTCCTTGGGCAAGTGTTTGTTTTTATTTAACATGAAAATAAAAGGAGCTACATTTTATTGATTTGAAATGGCAATTGCTTCCTTTAGTTCAGCATTATTATTTTTTCACAGAATGTGCTGTCTTTGATTATTTATTTGTTACTGGAAAATGACTGCAGATTTAGAAAATGCAATCACTGMCTGGCTTCTTGGAAAAGCATCATTTTCCATGTACATTTAACACCTTCTTACATAACTGGGTTAGCTTTTCTCTGAATGGGAAGTTTCTGACAGATGCAGATTTTAAACCTCACAGAGCCCTCTTGTAATACGAGCAGGGCACACTCTGAACACCGGGGTCTCTGTCTGTGCCAGTGCCCCAAGCTGCCCCCTTGTCCCTCCCAACTGCACTTTGGGGCCAACTCCATCCAAAATGCAAAGGGATTTCTCCATTATCACTCAGGAACCTGTGAGACAGACAGGCCTGGCAGGACAGTGAGAGTCTTCACCTGGCATTAAAAATGAGAAGAGGGAAGACAGGACCTGCTAGGTCTTCCCTCAGGAGGGAAGCCAGGCTTGCTGTGCACAGGGATGTCATCTGAAGAGGAAGATCACTCCTGACAGGCTTTGGATGGACATCCAGACATTTGGATATGTCTAAATTGAATACAAGGACCAGTGAAAAGGTGGTTTTTGTGKTTAAATTCCAGGCTGACTTAAGAGATTTACATCCCATTCCCAGCTCATTGCCATAGACTTTCTACATAGCCACGTGTAGGTTTCTTTCTGTTTATATAGCTTGATTTTCCATCTATCAAATGTGAATAATAAAGCTTTTGATTCATATCCTCTATCTCTCCTAGTGTATTTACTGTATCAAAGGAATAAAGTAGTCAAAATGATCTCAACATGTCTTTTAGCATCCCCCTATGGAGCAGCAAATATCCAAACACTCCCTGAAAGATGTTTGTCTAAGTAGTTATTAAATGCTTATAGTCATTAAAATCAGAATAAGGGCTGTCTTTTTCTGCAGGAGTAATAAATTCAGTTTATGATTCCCTTTTTTTTCAACTTGCAGCAYGGCAATTAAACATATTTCTTATTTTTTATTTGTAAAATCAAGTTGTGTTTCCTCAGAGCAATCTGTACACTTGTATTTATTGCATATCATGTAGCAATTTGAAGTAATTTTGGTAATTAATTTAGATCATTCAACTTCTATTCCTTCAACTGCTTTGTAACTCTTACTTTTGAAAAGAACTAAGACATCTAGAAGTGCATTCAATTTCATTATCAAGGGATTGAATCCAGCTTTCCTGATTTAAACATCTGCAATTTGGATGCTTAGAAAACTCTTTCTCCTAAGAGAAGTGSCTGTTTTCACTAGCCAGGGATGAAAACAAGCTGCCTTTGAAAGTATCTGGAAGAAGACCCTCTGTGCCTGTCTATGCTCTTGTTCTTCAGAACTTTCAAGCAGCTGATTTTCTTTTTTTTCCTGGTGGGACAGGATACACATTAGAACTACTTTGCTAAACAGTAAAAATGATGACAGAAGAAGCTCAGGTACTTGCCCAAAGCAGTACTTTAAAAATATTGAATGTAACTAAATTCAGAAGATGTAGAGGAGGGCACTGTTTCTATAACCTATAGACAATGGTTTAGCAGGAAGCAATTTGTAACTGCCTAAAAGTCTGTTTTCTTCCCAAGCAGTGTGCAACAAACTTATGAGATGGATTTAATAAAAGMCATGTTTCCCTGTTTTGTCTATGTAGACTAGTTTGAAATTCATGACAAGATAAATCACATATAATGTATTCTCTAATTAATCCTGAATTATTTCTTTATCCAATAGGTGAGTTATTCCAGTTAATAAAATTATACCAGTGCATTACTGRCAAACTGATAATAGTTTATCAGTTGATTATTTTTCAATTTATACAAATAGGCTGTTCAATAATGTATTTTGATATTTCAGATATGTTAAAGCAATTTAACAAACCCATTTCCTTCAAAATTCCTTTATTTCTCCTTGRCAATGCAGTCTTTGCTTCCTTTTCTTCACTTCTTTGGAGTGTCTTCCTCTTACGAGTTCTTCAGGTCTTTTCTAACAGATCAGAAATCACTTTGTCTCACTTCTTTCACATTCTTGAGTGCATTTCATTAGGCTCTGTCAACATGAGTACATCCAGTATATTTGGTAACTTGTTTTTTCTCTGTTCCAGCCTCTGCTCCCATCCCTTCATTAAAATTCAGTATTTTTATTACTTGTTTACTATCTCCCTTTTTTTTTTTTTTTTCATGAGAAGGGGTCAAACTAGCTGTTACTTGCTCCATTAATGGAGTGTTGTTTTCCATTGTCTGCTAAGATTCTACGTGAACTCTTTTCCTTGCTTCTTATATTTTCTGCTACCTGCTGTGCCCTCAGCTTCTGTACAGACTTCCATGAAAACTGTGTATTTGTACCTCTATTACTCCTTTRTACTGATCTTCAATAATATCTCATTTTTTCACTTATATCTTACATCTGTAAAAGTCTTTGAAGAGCTCTTAATGCACCCATAACATCATATTATGAGCCTTTACCTCATCTCAGATTATCAGTGTTTTAGAATAGGAAACAATTTCATTTGTCATTCCGAACTTTTGGGTGCTACCATAATGTAAACAACTGTGAACTTTACCCATCTCTAGCTGAAACTTTGCTGAGACAAGTCAATTGTTCTTTTTCCAATCAAAATCCCTTTGATTTCACTGGAAGTGTCATGATGAATTTGCAATTTGGCAGAGTTCAAAATTTCTGATTTCCTAGTCTGGATTTCAGTCTTCTGTACATTGTCAATTATCTTTTCCTGTACTCAGTCTCTTTGAGTGAGTGGATATTGCTCRTTAAAACCTCACATGGCAGGGAAGAGAACACAGACATGACAGAGGGAGAATRAATACAGCAAACGGCTGATCTGAATTTAAAAGGGGTATACAGATTTATARGACAACCTGAGGTTTTCTTTGCATAGTAGGTAAGAATTTGGAAATAAACAAATGTTAAATCTATTTTTCTAAACATTAGTAAGCTGTACAGTCTCATTGAACTAGACACCTCTGAGATGTCTTTAATTCCGAAACTTTTCATTCTTTCCCCTGAACAGCTCACATTTGTAGTCATGCTCTCAGATCTGATCTAGTTTCAGGATTTAAAAATAAAAACAAAACTCAAAAATATGCACAATTTCCCTCTGTTGCRCAGCTTAATGCTAAATTCAGATACTAAACCTTCATTTATAGCAGACACTCAGTGTAAAAGTCAGTTAACTTGAAAAGCATCACTGAAAGATCATCTGGCCCTTCCCTTACGTATTTATGTGTGCATTTATTATATAATTAAAAGGCATAAACAAGGACATGCTGTGTGTGCGAGTTTCTGAAATCTCTTGTTTTCCCTCCACAGTGCACAAACAAGTAATTTAGGCGAACAAAGTCTGAAAGTGAATCATAAACTTATGTTGTTGTTTTTCTAAAAGAACTTTCTCTGGTGGCTGCAAAATAGAGTTACCCCGTGGCAGGCCAAAGCACTGGCTTAGCCCCTAGAATTCAATRCTATTGCAGAGCTAATTTTTGTGGACAGGCTGACAAAATTATCTAGTARCTCTGTGCCAAGGATAATGACATTATGGCTTGGAGTATAGCAGAAAGCAACATTATACTGTGGTTTGAAGGGTATAGAAGTAAACAACTTTGTTTATCGCTGCATTAAGAAATTTGATACAAGCAAACACCCACTTTCTACCTAGAAGCCATACAAATGAAGCCTTTGGTAAACTGGTGGTTTATCTTCTTTGTAAAAAAAAAAAAAAAAAGGAAAGGAAAGGAAAGGAAAGGAAAGGAAAGGAAAGGAAAGGAAAGGAAAGGAAAGGAAAGGAAAGAAAAGGAAAAAAAAGAAAAGGAAAGAAGGAAAGAAAATTTCTGTTTCAATGATTAGGCTGACAGAGATCGAATCCTTAAGAATTTTGTACTTTTCAGAGAAAGTTGTTGTACAGCATGAGCTCTGACATTCACTCTGTATGTGCACATCAGTATTGCAGCCCTGGGTGTGTTCTCTGCCGTGCTGTAAATGAGAGCAAAGGAAGGAACAGCCTGGCCTGTGAGTCAGACAGGACTGAGCCTTGCCCCACCTGGATAGTCTAGACACAGCCCATGTGCCTAAGAGTGCTGAGATGAAACTGCAGATAAAAGCAGCCCTGTAATCAGAGCTGTTTTCATTTGGACTCAAATTTTGATTTGATGTTTAAAATGTGTTCTTCAAATAAGACTTCTTTTATGAGTCTGTTGAGTCAYAGAGAACAAAAATTAATTCACCTTTCTGCCGCAGAATTTCTGTGTGGCCTTGGGCAAATCACTTAATCTCTCTCTCCTTATCTACAATTACCAAAWGTTAAGCTGCCTTCTTGCTCAGCATTTCCTTAAATGAGAATAAATAAAAAGGGGGGGGGAAAGACAGTTTAGAAGAGGCAGAGAAGACAGGAAGATAAAGAAGGAAAGCAAAAGGAAGAGATGGAGACGTGGGATATAGAAAGTGGACAAGGATGAAAACATCCAGTAGGAAGAAGTGAACATGAAGAAAGCCTCAAAGGTGGCCAGCTCATACACAACAGATATGTTCAGAAAGTCATTTGAGAATCAAAGTGGCAGATGCACTGGCTGACATCTGCTTGGAATAAGCTGCCTGTRTGTGAGGAGGAATGTAGGAGAGGGGGAGGATGGCCCGCACTGCCTGAGAAAAACAACTGTCAAATGATCAAAGGGTGTCAATTTTCTCCGAGTACAATGGCCCTTTGATGTGTGACTCTTCCCATAGGTAAGCACTTGGATGGAGGATTTAGGGGTTAAAAATGAATAAAGTGACAAAACAACACAGGAGAGTCCTAAGGTTTCAGTTCTTTCAGACTGATCTGAAATCTTCTATGTAAATTAATAGCAAGAAGAGGCATTTTGCCAAGGTAACCCAGGTACAAAAAAACAGTTGAGGCTGAATGTGTATAAAAGCAGTGCCTAAATAACTTCTGATATTCAAAACTCCTGTTTTGAAAATAAGTGTTACTTATTGTGCAAGTTAAAAATCATGAGTCACTCCTGGAAAAAAGTAATAGCAAGGATTAAATATCTAAAGATTTAAACAAATAAATGCCATATTTTTTGTATTTTCTTCTCTTTCTGTAAGTCTTGAGAAGTCAAATGTTTCCAGTTTCACATTTTTTCAGCAATCATGATTTCTAGGAAGTAATTTATTTAAAATGAAAGCTGAGATTCTTGTGCACTCCTATAGGTCTCCATTTCAGCAGCAGCARCTTTGGAAAAATGTTATTTACTGTGAACCTTGCTATAAAAAATCCTGGGAACTACTTTCCTTGGAAAATTGTACCCAAAATCCATCACTCCCTTCTAAGCCTAGGCTCCTAACATATAATAAAAAAACTGTGATGAAACCATATCCATTAAAAAAAAAACCCCAAAAAAAGTTCTTTGCATGGGGATTCCCACGGTCATAAAAGTCCCATAATAGACAACAGGAGTGTTAGAATGTATACTAAACTACTTGGTTATTCAAGAATCTTACTCAAAAGAATCAAACATGGATCTCACCAATATATAAAGCACAGGAATAATTTAATCTTGCAAATGGTCTAAAAGTCAAAATACCAAGCTTTTTAATGAGATTTTAAGAACTTGTCCAGAACAACATTGATTGGACTGTAACTGCATTAATTCTAACAACAGTTCCACAATAATATGTGGAACTGTTAAGAAAATGGTCTCTATTACCTGAAAAAGGCTTGAATTAGGGTAATAAAAACAATCCTACAAGTAAACAAAAGTCACTGTCATAAGGCTTGTTGTCTAGGTAGGGGAAGCGCTAAGCCCTAACAAACACCCTTTCCTGGAATGCCACATTAAATTTTGTGAAAATAGTGGTGACTATGCAGAAACCAACTTTCATTTTCAAACAAGCAGCGCCTTATCTCAAGCCTCATTGTTTTCCATTGCTGTTGAGTGTGTGAACAGTGGAGGTTTTAGCACAAAGAATTATGCCAGTGACTGCCCCCCCAAGATGGTCTCTTGCCCTTGAGAACACAAACTTTTAGAGATCTTCTGCTGCTTGGTGGTTCTCTGAACTCCTCACATTGTGAAAAGGAACATTTGAGTTAGACCTCAGGAAAATGGCATTGGCTAACAAATCCTCTAGACTGCCATAAAAAAAGGTACTCTCCATCCTTCTGTGGGGTCATGAAGCCTCTGGTGAATTCACAAAGGGCACTTCTTTTGAGTAAATATATGGAAAAGCTTAATAAAACTGCAAGTGTAGCATTTGTATTTTTCTCCTCAAACTCCCACAAAACTAAGGAAATGGTAAAATGAAGGACTTGGGAAAAGAATTAATGAATCATATTCAGGAAATATTCAGTTATTTTAGTGGTAAAATCTACCAACTTGACAGCTCTATGGAATTTAATTTCCTATTTAGATGAACACAAACTAATACTCTGGAGAGGTAAGCAAAATTTTCAGTGCTTCTGTCTTATAGAGCATCAAGCTTGACTTGCAAATATCATCGCTACAAGATAGGGGAGGAAGTGCACTACAATATTCACAAAGTCCTTAACCTTAAAAGTTCAGGAGCTGGCAATGGGATCATCAGATAAATTATTTTGAGATGTTGGGAAACATGGTTGGACCATCTGGTAAATTACACCTATGTCCCAAACTGCTGTATGCAGAAGCTAATGGATGTCTGTTATATGGTCAAAATATTTAAAGTTTCATTCCCTAAACTAGGATATGTTTTTTGTATCTGTGGTGGAACTATCAGAAACTAACTGTTGCTCTAATTAACTTGTCACCAGAAGAAGTACATTTTCCCCTCATTATCTAAAAAAAAAAATTGGTTTCCTGATAACCAATAAGCAATTTCTTATAAAATTCCAGAAAAGCTAATGATGTAAGGGAAGGGTCATGTCTGACAACAGCAGTGCATTACAGTGAGAAAAATTCTCCTGCGGTAAATGGAATTTGGTTTACTATCCATTCTTAATACTCAATTTATTCTAACAACATTGTMATAGTGGGATTGGGATATCCACTGAAACAAGGATGAAGAAATTTTCAGACTGTCACTCAAAAGACAATTAAAGTTCAAGGGAGGACGTGGTGGAAAGTTAAGAGAGGATCAGCATTTTGGTGGTTGCTGACATTATTACAGATAAAACTACATTGAGATCCAGTGCAGGTGATGATTAGGTGGGTGGCCTGTTGCCTTGGACAAGAGTGAAGACATTTCAGGCTATTGTCTTTCTTTGTTATGTGTAATTTATTGCACACGTGATATTTCTTTTCAACAGCCTGGTGTGCTGGGTCTGTCGGGGATGGAGCTCGTGTTCCTCAGAGCAGCCCATATGGTGGGTGCTGTGTTTTGGATTTGTGACCAAAAAGTACAACTAATACATTTTAGCTGTTTCTGAGCAGTACTTGCATGGCATTAAAACTCGTGTTTTTCCCACTCTGCACCCACAAGGAGCTGGGGATGTGCACAAACTGGGAGGAAAGGCAGCCAGGACATCTGACCTGAACTGACTAAAGGGATACTCCATACTATAAAACCTTGTGCTCAGTCAAAAAACTGTGGAGAGTGATTGGTGTGGGATGCAGTTGCTGCTCAGAGCTGGCTGAGCATTGATCTGCTTGGGGAAGACTGAGCAATTGCCTTTGCATCACTCATTTCTACCCCTCTTTCCTCCATTTATTTCTCCATCTCAACCCACAAGCTTTCCTGCTTTTGTTTTTCCGGTTCTCATCCTCATCCCGCTGGGAAAAAAACAAGTGGCTGTGTGGGGCTTTACTGCCAGCTGTGGTCARTGCAACACAGAGTTTAAAAATAAACTTGATCCTGCATGGAGAAAAATCTATTAATTTCTGTGCCAGTTTTGCATATTGAAATGCAGGTGTGCTGGACTGGTTACAAGCTCCATGCAGCTATGAGGAGTCACTCTCCACAGTCACTCTCCAATCCAAGGAATTGCAGTGTGAAGTCTGGTCACACCATGCAAGGGCTGCATCCTCAGTGCCAGCGGGTGGGCTGGGTGCTGGTTGATGCCTTGAGATGACTCTGAGCAGAGAGTCAGGCTAACACTTGTGCCATAACGATGATACAACCTGATCTGCCTTGTCATCCCTTCCCTGATGGAAGCAATAGCTTTTTACAACATGCTGAACATATTCATTTACAAAGGAAGAAGCTGTGAAGGAAATAGTGTCACGTTTTCAAAAGCTGCTGGTTTTGACATGTGCATCAGGCCAGTTGAAATCATTGTGCTTAAGGGGAAACTGGGAATTGTGCTCACAGCTGGCAGATGATGTTTCCACAACTACCATTATTGTAAGCTTTGGTCCTGCACTTCTGTCATTGCCCATTTAATACAGGTACGTTACTWAACTTATGTCTCATTGTCAAACCTCTGCAAAATCTGTGAGGGAGTGTGGCTAAAAAATTCCTCTGTCTTCATGTCTTCAGGCTGCCAAGGACTGTAACTCTTATGTGAATGATGCTRTTGGTAGCCAGAGAGAGGTGCAGCCGTGTCTGCAGCTCAGTGTGCTGTAATRCCGTGTGGGAGGAAACAGAAAAACAAGGGAAGAATGCAGATACCTTGGGTAGGGATGGCAGAATTTAGATATAAAAGAAGATATTAGAAAAACAGTTCCCAGTATTTCTTTGGTATTCTCATGTGCATAGTAAAGGACCAAACCACCAATGTTTCTTGTTTAAACATAGAAAGGAGAAATGAAAATACAGAATGCCTTTTTGCTGCTCCTTAAACCGCATCAACTGGCAACAAAGGCACCCATTCCATTTCTGAGCTCAAGAGAAAAAAACATATATCACATCAATCACTAAACCCAAATCCGCTGTAACCTTCAATAGATGAAAAATGACAGTAACAGTAATCCTTACTTGATACACTTGTTGTGAAGTATCATCCATTAGTCTTCATAAAGTGCACCAAGGTCCTCAAATATAAAAGTACTACATGCTGTGTGTGGAAAACATATGTTTGACCACAGCAGTAAAATGACCAATACAGCTGAAGTCCCTCGTATCTGCAAGTGTTGGTCTGATTTTAATTTAATTTGTGTTGATGTTAATAGAAATGGACTTTCATGAAGTGATAGAAGTTAAGTTGCTGTGATATATGTGAAACTACAATTAAATGTGATACATTTTTTAATGCTTTAAATTTGTAATACCTTCTTCAAGATGCTATAAAGCTGTAGCTATTTCTTCTATAGGACATTTACTAATCTAATATAGACATGAATCTGATCCTTCCACAGAATTACACCAAGGAGCATAAGCTGAGGATCTGTCATGAAAGGAAATTGGGTACAGAGTATAATGAGATTATTCACTGTGATAGGGATAAAGGCTGTGATGAGATATCATGACTATATTTCATTCTGCTGAGAAAAGACTTGATCTATAGGAAAATTAATATGGTGGAGTAATTACAATCTGCTTTTTAAAAGCCCATTCTCCAGCCTAATTAGAAAAAAATAAAACCAAAAAACCAAAAAACAAAACAAAAAAAAAAGAAAACCAAAAAAAAAACCCAAACTGCTCAGCAAACCCCACATACTTCTCTTC
>NW_026623233.1:6412440-6418369 GCF_030028575.1 Malurus melanocephalus | reverse complement strand
AAAACCAAAAAAAAAAACAACCAAAAAAACCCCAAAAACTAGGGTGTATTAGAAGCAAATTCAAGGGTTTTAAAATTTTTTAGAAGGATATGTATAGATATTTTGCCAATTGCTTATTTAGTTGACAGCAATAAGTCAATGTACAATGAGCCCAATTAGTTTAAAACTTATTACTTTAAATTTAAGCTCCTTGTTTTTTTGTTTCTCCATCTCTTCTCCCCTATCTTTTCGTCTTCCTTCATTCTCCTGTGATATCCCTTCTCTTTAATACACAACTTTCTCTCTTGCCTGTTTGTTCCCCCTTCACATTGGCAAAAAAAACCAAGGAAATATCATCCTGAGAAGAGCATGACCAAGCTAGGGATATTCTGAATAGAAYGATCCTGAAATTGAATGTGAGTCTGGCCTGCAAAAAGCTCCCATTGCTTAGAAAGCAGGAGCATCAGTCCTTGGAAAGGCAGAGAGGGCTTCTGTTTGGACAACACTTAATGTAAGTGTTGTAATGTGTAATTACTCTTATTCCTGTGTTGAAAAAAGAATTGATTTAATGAACACTAACAACTGGCAAAGCCAAGGAACTGAAAGTGAAGAGAAARCCTTGGCCACCAAAGCATGCCCTGATTTGAGAGTGAATCCATCAGAAAATATCTTGCAAGGAGAACATCAAACCAAACACTTTATTTTCAAGGTTGACAACTTAATATTTGGCAAAATTAAGTGGTTTTGTTGACTAGATGTTCCCCTCTAAAACAATTTGTAGAGACCTGGGAAATCATTAAGTGTTTTCTATGAATAAAAATAATGAATGTATTGTAAGAACTCCTTGAAATAAATGGTGATTTAATGAACAGACATCTAAATCCTAGTGTTTTGAAATACAAAAAAGGCATTGGGAACATATTTTATTTTCTTTCTTTTTCTTCAGGTGTGAGTTTCAACCTTACATGAATTTTTTTTTGTCCCAGTATAAAATAGAAATGTGTCCTATCTCAACTTTTGGATTTAAATTACTTTATAAGTAACAGAACAATGCTACTGTTAGGATCATGCTTCATGCTTGACCTTCWCTACTTTGTTGTTGGGTTTCCCCACAAGAGAGATAAAATATATTGCACATATTTTTTTTTCTGTTTCATGGGCCAAAATATTTGCTTTTTTTTCTCTATCTATTTGTCATGCTAATCATAAGACATGAGTCCATGAGCGGTTACCTAATAAAATTGGGAAAATATGACTCTATTGATAATAGTGATATTTTGGGATAATCTTGCACAAAACTCTAGGAAAATATATGGAGTCTTTCCTTTCAAAACACATCAAAACTTTGATCTCTAAGGGAGAAAGAAATTGTGCATAACTTCAGGCCCTACATGTTTATCTTTGAATACTGTTTTGTTTTCCAATGGAATAGGCAGACAGAGTTTACATATCACACTAAATATCTAATGATATACACACTTGTATAATAACTAATTACTTCCCTTTTACTTTTTTTTTTTTTTCCCTAGGGCAACCAAGATAATAAGAGCATTTTTTTCTGTATATTTTTTCAAGCCTAATAGTTAGTTGAAAGGCCCTTGGGCTACATGAAAATTAGAGAATTACATTAATTTATTTCTGTCAAATTAATAGCATTTGAAAAGGCCTAAGCATGACATTTAAGATCATCCTCACTGTATCTTTATTTTAATAAATGAAGGCTTAGTTTTTCCCCTCTCATGAAATTAATTTTAAAAGTTTATACTTGTGTCATATATCTCCTAGGATACATCTGTGAAGACTCGTGATTCTCAACTGAATTCTTGYTGTAATAGGGACCAGACCTTCCTTACTGGTAGGTGAAGACACGACAGCAATCACACCCTTCTTTATGGAAGGAAACAGCTATCCCATTGTTCTCTGTTTCCAGAACAAATAGAGAAATTTCTAATTTGGAAGGACTTTTGGGAGAAAAGCCAACATGGTAAAATCAAGGGGTTTGTGGAAATACTTCTGCAATCTCATTTGATTTGTGTGGTGTCTGAGCAAATGCAATGATTGCCACACGCAGAGATGAAAAACCCAAAACTGTTCCTTCCTCTCTGCAGTCTGTTTCATCTTTTTATATGCAAGATGAGTCTAAAGACAAGCAGGTCTTTCACTAAGGCCTCAGCATTTTACCTGGATTTACAATTCTAGGTGCTTGATACAGGTGTCTGATTCAAACCACTCATCTCCTGTATGTTTTTTTTACTGTGTGGGGTGATAAGGTCCTTTCTGGTGTCTTCAGTAACTTTATATCCCTTAGAAATTACTTCTACCTTAACATTTTAATGGAGTCCTCCAGATGAAAATGAATACAATGAACGAATTTTGCCCATAATTTTTGTCTTGCTTCCTAGCAGCTGTACCTGGTGGTGCCACTGTCTGGGAGTTGGGAGAAGAGGCCGTGCTCAGGGCGATGTGATCCTGACTGTGGATGCTGTTGATTCAGTCAGGTAACTGTGGTCTGAGCTCATTCCTCTTCTTTTAAATCACTGTTCTGTCTACCAGCTGGGCATGGGGAACAACACACACAGCTCTAAAAGTACAAGTCCAAGTCTTTCCTCTTTGTGACATCTTCATTTATGGAGAGAGAGGAATGAGCCATGCAGGAAAAAATAATGTCTTCTGTTAATGGCTTATCATTTGGGAGTATTGAGATCCACTTGTGGGAATGCTGATGTTGAGAAATATATATGCAGTATTTTGTGGACAATATCATATTTGCAAACAAAACTTATAAAGTAAGGGCCAGTTTTGCCTTYCAGAGAAGTAGGTTGTAAAAACTTCCAGTGACTTCCATGAGCACAAGCTTGTGCCCCATGTGTATTTTTTTTCAATCCAGCTCAGCATGGTCAATCACATATTACAATAATCTAACTGCAGTGCAATTCTCTTCAGCCACCAAGTGTTCCTTTAATTGCATAGCTCACATTTACCAAATGTACAAGGCCTTAATTTCCTTCAGATCTGTGACTTTCAGAGTGACAAGGCTATTGTTTTGGTGTGCTGGTATATCAACCACAAGAGAACTGGCCCTTTACATTTCTGGCAAAAATAGCAATGCCAACTATTTAAAAGAAAAAAGTTAGATGGCAGAAAACCTGCTGGYGTATGTTCTTCCTGAAGGAAAACTGGTCTCCCTGCTGTGACTTGGGGACACTGGATTAATAAACATCTTGAAATATCAAAAGTCCATCCACTGCTGTTCGCTGCAGATGAAAATAATAAAAGTACTGAAAATAAATKAAGCACTCAATCTCTAGAAATAACCTTTTGTATTCAAAGATAAAAGCTTAAGAAACTGGCCAGTTGCCAAACAACAAAATGAGAACTGCAGTTGAAAATTTATATACTCCTTTCAAGCTCCGTAGTCAGGGTCATACCATTAATTATAAATGACAGCATGAGGTTTAAAAACAAATGGTTTCAATCTCACCTTTAGGCAGAAACAAAGCAAATGTTTTATTCCCAGGGAGCACTACTGTGGCRTGTTCTAGAAGGATTAAAACAATCYAAAGCTGAAAGCGGGTGGCCTTTCAGGGCAAAGGKGGTTCTTGACACTTTAGGAGCAGCAGAAATAGCCTTCAGCCTTAATGATACCCTACTGGCATAATAATTTCTGCTGTTATCAGCTCTTTATTTAATGGTAAGCAGGATGGGTATTAGTGCTTTCAAAAAAAATTAAATACAATACAGATTCTGAAGTGTTCTCCGCCATATTTCCTTATGTCGCTATTTGCATTTAAATTACAAATAGAAGAGTAAATGAAAATGTGTGACTTTTTTGTGTTCTGTACCTTCTTTTTTCTAAGCCTGGCAGTCTGACAAGGTCCTAAACATAGGATATAGTGCCATTTGCGGCTGGAAGCTACAGAACCTATGAAATTGCCACCTCAATCTGGTCTGGTAGACCATGCATGAGGCTAGGCAGGACTACCTTGGATATCACAAGTGCCACTAGATGCTTKTGTTTAGACCACCAAATCAAATTCCAGAAGTCTTTAGAAGGTCCAAAGACGTAAAAAGTCGGATGCATTGTGGCTATTCTCTGAAAACTATGTAGATTTACTCATGCAAATATAATTCATTTTCTGTTCTCAAAATTGACAGCACAAAGGGATTTATGTCTTACAGAGATTCTTTAAAGTAACAATTTTTTAAAAACTGTCATAAATCAGTTGTTTTAGASAAGTACCTGGGTCTCGTTCACTTTAGGCCACTGTTTCCTCATATTATAAATTCTTTCAAAGTATGATTTCAGCATTAGGAATAGATGTATTCTATACTTCTCACCCAGTCCTGTGGAATTGCTTCTAAGGTACTCAATCTATTAGACAGGGGAAATTAGCCAAAAATTGGATGTCAATACCCTTTAGAAAGCTGTGTAACTCTGTTGTACTCCCACAGTTCATTTCCAGCTGTGACCTTTTTTCATTTATTTATTTATTTAATATCCCTAAACAATCAACAATCATTAGTCAGTTATCTGCACTCGTAACTGTGCTTCCAGGCAGAATCTCTATTCACTATTAAGTGATTAATTTTGCATACCAAAACTTGGAGATACGAATCAAGGGCCTCTTCAGATGAGCATGTGCAGCATTATTTAAAAGGCTCTGAAGCCTTCATGTTCTCAAGGAATTCTTGATGGCTTTGCATGACTAGTGTTTCTCACTGAGTGAAAGGAAATGCAAGGATTTAATTTCTRCTTTCCACGGAGTGTGGAACAAAAGGTTTATTCCCTGCTGCTCTGTAAGACCAGATAGGTAGAGAGAGATGCTAAYGTGAACACTGGAGGCACAAGAAAACTTCCTGATAATGGGATAATGGACTTTCTAGGAATCCAATGAGAACAAAATGATTTGCTTTGTGTTGTTAAAGATGTGAGCATAATTGATACCATCATTCTTTTATTTCTTTATCTGAGAAGCCCTCCTTACTATCTGTAGCTGTAGGTAAAGAACTTTGCMCTGAGTGTGCTTTTCTAGGAAAGATTTGCTTCCATCTGCAGTCTGGCAGAGGTGGCATGAGACTGGAGAGCACCTTTGAGAAATTTGGAAGTAGATGGCAGACATTAGCCTTGAGATAGCTAAATAACACCATCTTCAAATGATTACTGTTTGTTTTCTGCACAACAGTTGTGAGAATAAGGGACGGGAAGTATGCCAAAAATTGGCAAGCAGGGAAATAGAAGCTATCAAGACATCCTGAACACTGTTTTTGCTGCCAGGACTCAGCATGAAAAATGTATTTTACACCTGTTTTGAGGAAGAGTGGGAATTTTTGTTTTCTGCTATGCTCTGAAGGTATTTTTGGCTATGGGGGCATTGTACCTGTGTGCTGTCATAAATTCTGAATGTTGTGGATCTTCAGATTGAAAGGCACAGATTATTTCAGCACTTGGGGSTGCAGGAGTGAAGGCTCTGCCATCAGGTACACATTTGCTCTGTGTGTTTCTTGGATACTAGAGCAGGGCTTTAGCTGATAGGCAAAATTAAAAGTGCCTTGTAATTTCACAAAACATGACTTTATTGTGCTCATAGTGCAATTGGTACAAGCAGTGCCAAAGCTGCAAACACTGAGAACACTGAGAACATTTAGAACACTGAGAACATTTAGAACACTGAGAACTGCAAACAATGAGAGTTTAAATTAAAGGATGAGGGAGACTTAACTCTATAACTTGCAGCCAAGAAATGGTCCAGAGCTGCAGTGAACAAACATATTTCCTCCTGTTAGGCTACTTGAAAACCAAGATGATAAAACATTGTCTCCAATGAGGTCTGGAGAGTCCTCAGGGCTGTCCCAATGGTCTTATTGGAAACCATTTTGCTCTAGCCAGGCAATTTCCCTACCCTGTATGTAAAATGTTTTTGGAGAAAGCAGGAAAGCAGTAAAAAAATAC
>NW_026623233.1:6405627-6412147 GCF_030028575.1 Malurus melanocephalus | reverse complement strand
TACTAGACTCCTAGAATGATTTGGGTTTAAAGGAACCTTAAATGTCATCCTGTTCCAACTCCCCTGCCAGGGGCAGGGACACCTTCCAGTAAACCAGGTCATTTAAATCCCTGTCCAACCTGGCCTTGATATGCAAAACCGATTTTACAGTTGCCAGATTAAGATTGATAATTGTTTTGAATGGATTGAAAATTACAAGTGTAGAACTTGTAATATGGGAAAATKAAAAGAAATTTATTCTTATCTGTATTGTTTTCCTGTTAGCAAACATAACATCCTTATTTGAGGGTTCAGGAGTGTCTTCATAGTTTCTCAATCTTGAAAGACCCTGAAGATGGCAGGGTCTTACCCACCAGACACTCATCTTGTATGCCTTATGTCTTCACATTGCAGTCTGAGTTTGCTCTCAGAATATCAGTGTTACTAGTGATTTACTGCTGTGTCTAATTTCATCCAGGGGGGTCTGAGGCCTTGTGACCACATATCTATAAATAGTGTCTTCCTTAAAGAACTGGAGCTGTAGAGGGAGTTCTGATGAAACCAGGCAAGAGACTTCCTCAAGCACCCCGAAGAGTGACCTCTGTGAAAAATGTAATGCCTAACAGCAATTCTGCAAGGKGTATGATATTGCTGCTCATTAAATAATTGCAAACATGCAGGCACCTTTTGGGGAATCAGAGAGGAGACAGCAGTAGCACTCTGGCAATACTGGAGTCCTAACAGAGAAATTTTTATGTGTCAGTTATTGTCAGCCCAGAGTTTAGGGAATCAATAATGTTGGTTTGTAATTGCTTTTAGGCAGTGTGTCTCTGTATGTGTGCATGTCTGTGTGGGGGTGTGTGCTTAACTTCTGCTTTGCATATTCCTGCCATGCATTCTTTGGAGAATGTGAAAGGTTTCACTGAAAATTCAAAGGAACCTAAATAAAATCTGTGGTGAACCTAAACAGAGTGGCTAAGATTTTACTGTGATGAGATTTCTAACTGAGAAGAAAATGTTATTCTAAGATCCWTTCTGGTATGAAGCTCATGTTGACTAGCCAAATTAATTCCTTGATGAGTGAACCACAGTGTGTATTTTGTGCATGGTACAGAGTAATAGATTTTCAACTCCCAAATTTCCTCCTCTGATAAGGATTTTAAAAGCTCTGCAATGTGGAGGTGAAAAAAATGGAATRGGTCAAGGAGAGGAAGGACGCCTGGAATGGGGAGAAAGAAGAGTGCGGGGCTGAATGGCAGGACTGRGAACTCAGAAATGCACACATTTTTCAATCATGCTGAAATTCTCAAAATAGCTATGATCATTATGCAGAGTATGATTTACTCTTGAAAAAGCAGTGAATCTCAGAGGAATACACATGAAAGAGCAGCTATTAAACTCACACGTACAAGAGAAAGAACTCATCTATATCCCCTCCTGTATCAAATGGCAACATGCAGCCAAGTCTGAACAGTTGAACAAATAAAATGTTAGAGTAAATTACCACAAGGGACAATGAATATGCAGAAAACAATCTGGGAAAATGTCTTAATGAACCAGAAAAGCATGTGGAAGAATGAGAAAAATAAGATTAAACCAAAGAATCGAAGGGAAAACTAACAGGGACTGTGCCTTTACTGAGGAACTGGGAATGAGTCCCAGCTCCGAGGTCACTTTGGCTGCGTCCCAAATCCATGTCAGAGTAAGATCTGAGTGCATGTCAGTCCTCCCCAACACTTTGGCTTCCATGTGAGGGAAGCCCTYGTATGAGGGCAGTCAAGGATACACAGAGCCAGGAGGAGGAGAGCAGTGGTGTGGGACCCACCTGCTCTGCAGCCTTGACCCCATTAAACGGTATTTGAGATAAATGCTGCCAAATCTCTGCAAATGGATTCGCTTTATGGAAACCTCAATGTCTCTGACAGCTAGAGCTGTTAACAGAGYTATTAATAGAAATATATCAATAAAGGAGAGATATACTGCTGGCTCTCTTGATTAAAACATTTCCATTCTGTACTAATTACATTTATTACAGATATGTGAATTTTATGTACTGATTAGGCTTGTAAGTTTAACCAGCCAATAACAGGCTTGACAAATAAGCTGCAATAAATAYGAACACCTAATAGTTTTGAGATAATCCTTAAATTATGACTGGAAAGGCTAATGGACTTTAAAAATTGGCCAAAATTATGTCAACATAGAACATATGATATACAATCCCACAGAAATATATTAGCACAATGAACAGAATTGGATGTTCTAACATCTCTTGCATTCACTCCTATCARGTTTTGGCCTCAAGCACTTTCTTTTTCTTTCTGCAGATTTCAAAACAATTGTGCAAAATTGTTCTGTMCAGAAGTATTTGGCCTGATTGTGCACTACAGCATGGTTTTGGTGCTGGATGGTATCTGTCCAATTACTTGTAACACATTCCTGCTCCAAGTAACATTCCCATAGTAAACTCAGTGGAGTACATCTGAGTCCTGTYCAAAGAAAAGCACTGAGCTCCCTAATTCTGGAACTGCAGCATCACACCTAGTGTTAAGGATTAGAGTACCAGCTTTTAAATCAGTGATTTAAGAATAATGATTGCATGCTTCAGCAAGGTTACCCAATATGGAGACATGGTTCTCTCTATGTGCAGGTAAAAACAAATGGTAGGTTGAGTTTCTGTTCTACATATTGCAATAAATGCAATTCCTATAGACATGTTTATTATTTAAATTCTGATTTTGAATAAAGTCAGTGAAAACTGCATTTCTGTACACAGATTTTTTGTGCTGCAGGAATTTCTTTACAGCAGAAAGAACACCATGATGCAAAATACACTGCAATCACTGGCAACTAAGATTAACAGCTCAGGTGTCAATTGCACTGCTGACACATTTTCACTTGGAGCTTGGCTGCGTGCCCCAGCTCATTTCACAAAACCCACTTCAACAGTAACATTCAGATTGTAACAGCTTTCACCTTCCATCCATCTGGCTGGGATGATGAATAAGCACCAGGATGGTAAAAGCCCCCAAAACTTGAATAAAAACCACTTTTGGTCCTCTAAGTGTTTGGCCCACTAAGGGGCTCTTGCCCCGTGAGTGAAGCTATACCCAGTAAGCACAGTCTGCTCACCATGTTACMAAAAAAAAATGCATTTTCTCACATGAACATTTTGCCATCCAACCACTGCATCTCTGTTGTAAATAAGCCTGTTCCCAGACACACCAGATGGGAATAATGCTGGAGAACGCTCAAAATGAGCTGTGCATTGAATAAAATGGGGAAATGCTTCCACGGGCATGCTCCAGGCAGCCCCTATGAGAATGCCGTGCAGCTGTGAAAATTGCTGGCAGATTAAGATACTGGATGTTGAAACTCATGACAAAAAATAAAATTCTTGGGCTGAGGCACGGCACGCTGCATTTGGCAAATCTTAAGCACTTGTAGTTTAGTCATTCAGCTTCTTTCTCCCACCTCCTCCCTGTGAATATTCATGTGTAGTCCTAGGCTTGCTTACTGCCTTTTCACGTTCTTCGTGGTGGGTGCTGTGACTCACGTTGCTTGCCTCAGACTCCTTTCTCCTCGTTCCCCCACAGCTCCTCACATAACCTCCCACGCTCCAGAGACACCTCCCTCCATTCATTTCCTATAGACCTCTGCCAGCAGTTGCTAGGTTTTTCTTCCACAGAAGATGCAACACCGCACAGAACCATCAAAACTCGCTGTCCTTATTCTCTGCTGAGCCATCTGCAACGGGGAGMTCCTCCCCTACTCCTCTTAGTCATCCTCTGCTACGACACAGCCATCTCTGACCTCACTTGTCTCTCTGTAACAACACCTACGACACCTACAGACAGAAGCTGAYGCAGTGCTCTGACTCTCCTTCCTGTGACACAATCATCCGGTGCTTCATCCCTTCAGAGTTCATTTTTGCCTTTCGGTGTTGCTGGTGCTGCCTATCTGGAGAAGAATGGCCTTTTTCTCGAGGAGGGTTGTTGCTCCTTGTCTGATCTCYGTATTTATGGAGGGTTTTTTATTACTGGAATTGTGACCGGTGCTCARAGTGATGCAGAGCTCCTGACAATGAGCAGAATGCAGAATTGTTATTGAAGCATCTGCAAACAAGCCCTTTTCAGAGAGTAYTGACATGTGCCAGTGCCAATCTGTCACTGATCAGAGGATTATRAAATGGCCTAATCATGTGATCTGAGATGAAGTTAAGTACAGGAGAGCACAGGTTAAGAAAAATCCCAACTTTACTTAAAAAAAAAGAACGTGGTTCTGAAAACATTCRTTCAGTCAGTTCAGTTTTGTGAGTGCTTTCTAGAATCTGTTAAAGGATGAGCTCTGTGGATCAGAAGTAACTTGAAGAAAACTGAGCTGTTCCAATGTCAGTGGGGTCAGAAATAAGCACTATTGTCTTAAAGAGAAATGATCCAAGCTCATACAAAAAGATATAAGCAGTTAAAATATGAGACTTGGAGAAACCAATGAAAAGATATGGGGATGCAGTGGATTTAGCACCACCTTTAGAAGCTATTACTATTATTATTATTTTTAAAACAGTGTGGGTTTTTTCTTATACGGATTTCAAGAATTTCAGGTGTCATTCATTACTTAATAGTTTGTATATCAAGCAATTCCTTAGCTCAGCACTGGAGTGGTGGTATACTTCCTTTTATTACACAAGGTAAAATCTCTCTTGCTTTCAAATTAAAAAGTGAAAAACTCATTTTTTCAGCATTTTCAACTGTAAACAGTCACATTTCTGTGAGGTCTAGTTTATCACACCAGCGCAAAGAGACCAGTTGGTAAAATGGTAAACTTGGGCCCTCGGCTTTTACACTAAGCTTATACGTGCATGTAGAGAATCACATTTATACTATGAATCAATATGTGATAATTTTGGAGAGAGTAATGACATAAATTTCTTTTACGCATGACTTCCTGAAGAAATTTTATTCAGATTTATTCCAAGCTCTACTGTACAGTGCTTCTTCCTGGCAATGGGCTACTAAAAGCATACATATTCCATAACTCCTACACTTCATGCTATAAAAAGCTACAGAACAGCATCCATGTGATGCCATCCATAGGGRTACTACAAGAGCTTGTTGAAACCTTATTTTTATTTTGAGATGTCCGTAAAAACATTTTCTTTTTTACATTTTGATATACCTTCTGTTGACTTCACACTAACAAAAAATTAATCTCTTGTTCACAAGAATGAAAAGAGAAAGAGCCAGTTCCAAAACATTTCTTCTGAGTAAGTCTGTAAAATTTTATAGTTTGTCTCCTTTGAGACAGGTGCCTCTTTCTGCTGCATGATGAGAGAGCTATGCTCTGAATCAGGGCTTCTGCATGTGGTTACACATGGAAATTTGGGCATTTCAGAGTAGAAATAATTCTTTTTAAAAAGTACTTTGAACAGGTAACAGCTTACAATGAYCACTGTACTTCTATCGACAGCTGAAAAGCATTCTACAGAGAAAAGACATGGAAAATACATAAACGCTTCAACCATCAGGATCTGTTTAGGATAACATAGAACAGGATTCAGAAAAATTGTCACATGAACAAGACACAGATTGATGAARCATTCTAATCACTGGAGAAATGTTTGCAAAGCTACTAATTTCTGTAAGAGTTGCAAAAGGAGCTATCACAGTCCTGTGAGTTTACAGTAAAAAACAAATACTTAACTATGTATTCCCTTAAAAGATGGGATCTCTTCCATATTTCAGGTAAATGTGTGCTTTAGTATAGCTACATGGCAAAGTCTACAAACACCAAATCTGCTTATATGGATGTTCTCAAGTAGCRGTATTTTTTTCTCCCCTACAACTTCATTTTAAACAATTAGTAAAATATTTGACTGTGAGGAAATGTTTAAGCAGTGCCTCTCCCATGGATTGTATCAAACCAGTCAAGTCAAAATGTGACCACATTTTGTGGTTTTCCTGTATTAACTGGCCCAGTTGAGGGTTTGTATGATAACTATTTGAGCTGTTCAAGTTCACCCAGTGTTTAGTAATGGTTTGTATGACTGCCTTGCCAGTGATCTATTGTATGCATATGTCTGAATGCCATTCATGAGAAGATGAACATCATCAAATATGAATTGTGTTTTTACACAGAAAATTGTTAGTTTATTCCCATTCAACAGAACAAATACCTTCTATTTCCTGCCACCACTATCCTGCAGGCTCAGCTAATGCAAGTGGGACAGTAAAGGAGACCTTCTGTACCAATTAGTTTGTGCTTTAAAAGCAAAATGATTTATYACAATTTGTCCCACAGATGGATGCATCATGGGTCCATAAAAATTCTTATAAAGGCAATAGCTTTACAGGCTAGGAAAAGAATTTCAGGGAAAGACACAATAAAGGTTTAATGACTTTTAAATTTTGGCTTAAAAGGAGTGTTGTCTAAGCCCTGGAGAAGGAGGGAGGATTTCAGGGAGGATATGTGGAACTTTACTTAGAAAGCTGTGTGAGCACCTYCCAGTAGGTCAGAAATGAGTTCGAAATATTGCATTTCA
>NW_026623233.1:6403701-6404931 GCF_030028575.1 Malurus melanocephalus | reverse complement strand
TATGTTTATGGATATCTGTTCCCAGATATCTGCTGAATCTATGACCCAAACTGCAACTCCCCAATTGCAGCCTGAGCTCGTAAGGTTTAGACAGAGATTTTAAATTCCAGTCAGTCTCATTTCTGGAGCCTAAGCTTCTGTTAGTCATTGAAAAATGGAGTAAAATAGCTTCTTCAAAGCTCAGTGGTATGGCAAGAGGATGGATATAGGTACACAAACTAGTTTATTGCAGCTGAGATAGTGCTGCAGTTGCTGCAGTGTAGGTGTTTTGGGGTCCCACTTCAAATTAGTAAAGAGTGAAAAAGGAAGGGATATTTACCTGTGTGTGTCTAAGAGCCTGTTGAAATAAGTCAACATTTGCATGATACATTTGTACCAGAGAAAGGCTGAAATTTTCAGACTATTTTTTTTTTTTTTAATTTTCTGAGTGCTTGCCATGAAATCAAAATGTTTCTTTAATTCAGCTTTTGATGGATTAACGAGTGGTTTCTTAGCCTACTGTCATTTGCTTAGGTCAGCAGTAGTGAACAAYATTTAAGAATATTGATTGAGCTTTATCTGTTCTTTACATTCCATTTATATTACTTTAAGACTTCAAAGTATTTCAGTATGTATCAATTACAGGAAAAAACAGAGTGTCTGTGCTTCTCTCTGGACACCACATGGCCRTATGAAAGAAATGATAACATTCTCCACTCCTAGAATTAACTAGAAATCGTCTGAGTCACACATTTGGCATAAGGAAAGATTTTCCCAAATTAGGAAATATTCAAACGCTGAGTTTTTGTTCAGCTYATTACAAAGCTGTGAGCTGGCTGTGAATGTCAGAAGTGAATCCAGATTCTACCAAGCTCTGGGAATGTTCAGCTCCAGGACCTAGGGGATGTCTTCAGGTCCACATCTAGATTTACTAAATGTCTGATCTGTTTTCCTAATGACATGGAATGTAACTGATCACGCTACCTGTTAGAACCTACCTAATAAATACTGAATGAAGTGGCCAACTGCAGTCAATCTGGAAAGAGCGTTAGGCACCCCAGAAATGCAATGTAATGAAATGCCTGCAAGCATTTTGAGTGATGGGTGCTCRACAGAGCATTCCCAACACTCTTTGCATGGAATAGGTATTCTCCCTTGCTGAAAGTGCCAAGAGAMCTGGAAGCCCAGTGTCCTGGTTTGAGACTGGCCAAATGCCAGGCACCCACCACTGCTGCTCACTCGCTCTCCCCT